>NC_035433.2:2493146-2793146 GCF_002127325.2 Helianthus annuus
TTTAGTTCGAGATGTGCTGTATGATGTCCTTAAGCGAGCAGGGATCTCGGAAAAAAAGGAAGCTCCGGTGAACTTCTTGACTGATCCATTAGAAGGGAGATCTACGCTACGGCCCGCTGACATTCTTGTTTTTGGATGGGAAGGAGGGAAACACGCGTGTGTCGATTTGACAGGTGTGTCCCCCCTCGTTGGGCTAAGGGACCACGGGTTTGTGGCGGGACAGGCGATAACCAAGGCAGAGGCAGGCAAAGTAGCTAAACACGAAAAAGCTTGCATCGAGAATCAGCACGTGTTCGTCCCGTTCGCTTTCGATACATTCGGCGCTCTCGCCCCTGACGCGGTGCGGTTCCTAAAGCGGGTTCAACAGGTGGTAAGCAGTAACACCGCACATGTTAAGGGGCAGAATTTTGTGTTTAGCAGGGTAGGATTTGCTATTCAGAAAGGGGTAGCGGCGCAGCTTGTTGCTCGTCTACCTACCATTCGTTTGTAATCGTATTGGATAAAAAAAGTGAAAATGAATGCAATATGTCTTATGACTAAATAAACATTATATTTGACCCGTTCAAAAAAAAAAAAAAAAAAAAAAAAAAAAAAAAAAAAAAAAAAACCACCTTTCAGTTTCACCATTCCGATTCTCATTTTGATGAAAAAGCTCTATTTTGTGAAAAAGAGATGCAAGCGTTATATGTGTAATAATCAACTAGTAATATGCCCCGCGCGTGATGCGTCGCGGGCCCGTTGCAAAATCAAATTGATTAGTTCAACCGTTATGTTATGCGCTAATCATATGAAAACACGTGTTTCCAGGTATTTGATTTAACTCAATTAACCCGTTGCGGTTAGATCAAAAGGTAAAGTAAATTAAATTTATATTTGAGTGAATTTCAAGTTTTGTCCTTTATCTTTAGGCCACTTTGCAAGTTTTGTCCTTTATGTTTAAATTTGACGAGTTTTGTCCTTTATGTTTAAAAATCAAGCACATTTTGTCCTTTATGCTTGATTTTTAAGGACAAAACGTGCTTGATTTTTTAAACATAAAGGACAAAACGTGTTTGATTTTTAAACATAAAGGGTAAAACGTGCTTGATTTTTAAACATAAAGGACAAAACTCGTTAAATTTAAACATAAAGGACAAAACTTGCAAAGTGGCCTAAAGATAAAGGACAAAACTTGAAATTCACTCTTTATATTTATATTGTACAATCATAACGTATTATATGTGATATGACTCACACATAGGAAAAGTACAAAAAAAAACATAAAACGTGTGTAAAGGAAAAACCGACATGAGTAATCAAAAGAGATTAATTAGAGCTTTTATAAAAGAAAAAAACACCAAATGACAAAAGAAACATATTGGTTAAACATGAGAGTTTTGCAAAGTTAAAGGACCAAAGTCGTGACTCATGAGGTGTAAGACGTAACATAATATTACTTTTACCCGTCGCGCGTTGCGACGGAGTCGAAACGTAAAGAAACTTTAATTCATACCGTTGAACGAAACGTAGTATATTTGACCCCACTCGGTTTGGAGCAAAATTTACGTCATCAAAAGAGATTAATTAGAGCTTTTATAAAAGAAAAAAAAACACCAAATGACAAAAGAAAACATATTGGTTAAACATGAGAGTTTTGCAAAGTTAAAGGACCAAAGTCGTGACTCATGAGGTGTAAGACGTAATATAATATTACTTTTACCCGTCGCGCGTGGCGACGGAGTCGAAACTTAAAGAAACTTTAATTCATACCGTCGAACGAAACATAGTATATTTGACCCCACTCGGTTTGGAGCAAAATTTACGTCAAAATTTAGACCAACCAAAAACATTTATAAAATAAGTATGAAAATGTATTATATTTAACCTAACTCATTTATAAAAAAATTGCGTTGAAAATTATATTTAACCTGACTCATTTCTAAAAAAAAATTACGTCAAAACATTGAAGAACTTGAATTTATATATCTACGTACCTAAAAATACATACACAATCATAGGCTTATCTAACTAAGATTACGCATAATATAATGTATTAAATTACGTATCTTATCCCATGCGTAATTGTTTGATACAATATATTGTAAATGTTGGACATAAATACTATGGCCAAACACCCCTTATACTAAAGTAAAATGAAAAAAAGGAGGCATGAGAAAGTAATTGACATTTAACTTTAATATTAGAGTAAACTTCCGTTTTGCTCCTTGTGGTTTGGTCATTTTAACGGTTTTGCCTCAAACCTTTAAAAATATCCATTTTACTCCCTGATGTTTTGGTTTTGTTGCCAGTTTGCTCCCTACGGGGAGCAAAATGGAAAAACAAACAATTTGGATGGAGTTAGAGGCGGGGAGCAAACTAGCAAAAACCCGAAACATCAGGGAGTAAAATGGCTATTTTTAAAGGTTTGGAGCAAAACCGTTAAAATGACCAAACCACAGGGAGCAAAACGGAAGTTTACTCTTAATATTATAGGGTATATATATGTCGACGGCCAACGCCCACCGACTTTCATTTTTAAGATAGTAGGAAATAATGGGTTTTCATTTTATCCTTCCCCTGTGTAAGTAAAATAACATTTATAAAAAATCTAATATATATCACGATATTGTTCAAAATATTAAAAGATAATAAATTACTAGGTTAGAACCCCATGTATTACACGGGTTGCATAAATGTAAGTTTATATACTAAATAATAAAAAAGACACATCTTTAAAAAAACTCGTATATTGTACGTACTGAATAAAATATAATGTCATATGTTAACATATAAAGTCGTCAAGTTTATCTTTTAAAAATGAACTTTGATGTACTATTTATTTATTATAATATTTTACTTTGTTTTATTTTTTTGCATAAATGTAATTTTATATAATAAATAATAAAAAAAATATATATCTTAAAAAAACTCGTATATTGCACGTGTTGAATAAAATATAATGTTATATGTTAACACATATAGTTGTCAAGATTTATCTTTAAAAAATGAACATTGAATCTACTCATAATAAAAACAAACGTTTATCCTTATCAAAAAATTCTGTTTAAAATTATTTATAGAAAAACAAATATTTATTCTTATCTTATTTTTTGTTTAAAATTATTATATTATTATTATATGATCATAATAAAAACAAACGTTTATCTTTATCTAAATTTTTGTTTAAAATTATTTAAAGAAAAACAAATATTTATTCTTATCTAATTATTATATGATCATAATAAAAACAAACGTTTACTCTTATCTAAATTTTTGTTTAAAAGTATTTATAGAAAAACAAATATTTATTATTATCTAATCTATCTACTATAATAAAAGAAACCAACTTTTGGACACGTGTCATTCATTGAAGGTATCCTCAAATTTATACTTACCTTATATTAACTAACTAAATAAATAATAAATTAATATTAAATTATATCATTGATGTGCGTGAAGTGTGTTATATTTTTGATGAGTATTTAAGCCCCTTTTTACACTTTTAGCCAAGTTTTAAATTTATAAAACACGATATTTACTAACACTAAACACACATATGGGCAAGTGCACCCATCGTGGACGTAGTATAATGTTGGTAAGATACCGAGGTCGTCCAAGGACACAAGAGCTTTTAATACCGGTTTATCCTCAACGTCTAATCAAATCAAAAAGTGAGAAAAATGTTTTAAACTAAGAAACATAAAAACTAACTAAATGCTGAAAAATAAAATAAAATAAAAACAGATAGACAAGATGAATCACTTGGATCCAACACGTGTATTAGTATAACCTTTGATTATTTTCGTACTTTTGCACTTGTTTAAGAGATTATCTTAGTTATTGTAGTAGGCCCCTCTTTTGAAGGCGACGTTACCCTCAACCCAGTAGTTTGAGTCAGCAAGGATACAATCCTAAAGGGTCGGATTATTGAAAGATAATAAATTAAGTTATTAATGCAAATTGTGGTAGGCCCCGCCTTTGGCGGTGATGTTACCCTCGGCTAAGTAGTCTGAGTCAGCAGGGATACAGTCCTAAATAGCCGGGTTATAGTATTAATAGTAGTTAACTTATGAGGGGGTCAAAGAGTTTGGATCCCCGCCATCCAATACCTATGGGCATTGAAGGAGATCCTACTAAATTTGACCCAGGTCCCAAGCAGGACCTCTAAACGCTGAACAAGGGCAAGACCCTTACCAAACCGTTCCCTTAACCCCCGACCAGGTAGCCAACATGCCTCCATATAGACCGTGGAGATATGAATGGTGAAAATCTTTTATTTTATATAGACAGTAAAATAATGCCAAGACACCACGGACAAACGATAAGGAAAGATCACCTTCAACATAAGCAACTAGTTATTAAAGTCATTAATACAAAACCAAATAAAAAGTGCAAAAGATTAAAAATAAAAAGTATTATACTAAACACTTGTCTTCACCAAGTGATGTAAGAGACTTAGGCAAACATGGCCTTGATTGTCAAGAACTCTTACTATCAATCTTGGATCCCGAGACGACTCACACACTCTACGATGGACAATGGATGATGGTGGTGGATGATGGTGTTATGGTGGTGGTGGGTGGTGGATGAAGTGTGAGAGAGGTGGTGTGCCAAGGGATGAGAGAGAATGAAACCAAGCTCCTCTATTTATAGGCTGAACAGAAGGCTGGACACGGCCCCGTGTCCGCTGGACACGGCCCCGTGCCCGTCTGACATTCTCTCTCTTCATTAATTGTAATTCGCAATTACAATTAATGCGCCTGCTGTACTTTCACCACGCCCCCGTGCCCGCTGGACACGGCCCCGTGGTGGGCAATGGAAGCTTCTACTGGTTTGTCTTTTCTGCTGCTTCCTGGGCACGCCCCCGTGTTCGCTGGACACGGGGCGTGTTCAGACTCTGTTTTCTCTTCTTTGCCTTGGGAGGTGCCGTTGAGGGTCCGAGCAGTCTACTTTTGTTCCTTTTCTTGTATTTATGGTAGAATTAGTTGTCTTTTTGCTTCTTTTGTGATTTTGAGCTCATTTCATCCTGAAAATACAAAAGGAAGACAAAAACACTCTTTTTCCAACATTAGTACTTAAAAAGGGTTAGTTTTATGCCTTAATTGATGTGATTTATATGTTGCATTTTACACACATCAAATACCCCCACACTTGAACTTTTGCTTGTCCTCAAGCAAAACTCTTTAAATGTGGCTTACACTCCCAAATGGAATAGGTAGAAGAGAAGTTTTTTAGCTTGTCCTAGAGTGTCGGGAATCCAAGGTCTTTATAAGTTTTATTTTTATTTATTTACAATCCTATTCGTTATGATTTATTTTGAACGTTTCATAAGATAAATTACTTATTTGGGCATAGCATGCCTTATTAAAATTCCATTTATATACAAGTTCACATACCTCACGGGGGATCACTCAACACTCGGCCGAAGGTGTATATTTTTAGTGAATCTCTCGAGAGCGGCATGGAACTTACGCCTTCCATATGCTTGCCAAGCAATCAATCCTCCTCCTTTTTAACTTTTTACCTTTGTAAATATCAAGAGGACTTTTTGGGGTAAAGGGTTAGGCTTGGGTTAAAGGTGGGTGGTTGGTTAGTGGTCAGTAAAAAGGGCGAAAATCGTAAAAGCGTCGGTTTTCGTAAAATGCCTTGTCTTTAGCGACTTTTTATTTTGAAGTATTTCTCCAAACAAGCTTTTATATAGCTTTTGTTTGTTTTTGACTTCATTCATCTATTTTTTTTTTCAACACGTAAAAAGGGCGAGTTTTACGAAAAACCGAGCTTGTTACTAAAATAAAGGGCGAAAAATAAAAAAGGTTTTTAGTGGGTAAAAGGGTTTTTGGGGTAATGAAATGAAAGGTTTAGGCTCAAAGGGGCTATCTAGGGGGATTTTGGGTAGGTGAGAAAAAAAAATGAAAATAATGGTTTTGAAAGAAAAATGGTTAGTTCTAATGCCTCCATCATTTACTTACTTGGGTTTAAGTTGGTAAGGACCGAGAATGTATTGTCGTGGCAAGTTCTAGATTTGTAAGAAACAAGCGGCTATTCACACAAGAAACGAAAAATGAGCATTTAGTCTAAATATGTATATTTTTATGCTCAATAAAGGCTCAAAACTCACTTTTGTGGGAATGGGTTTTTAATGTGATCAAGTATATATAATCGAATTTTTAACTAGACTTGTTATGCCGTTTCATAATTTTCTTATGTTGGTTCTTTGTTATCACGACGCTATCGGTTGTAAACTTGTAAAAATATAACCTTTTTTAGAACTTGTTATTCCCAACTTAAACTAAGACAAGTAAATAAATAAAAAAATGAAAGAGTTTTTGAAAAAATTTGGGGTGTTTAGCGGTTCCAATAGAGTTTTGTGTAAGGCTTGTGTTTAGGATTTGCAAAATTCAAGGTTTTAGCATCCCCCCCACACTTAAATTACACATTGTCCTCAATGTGTCCAAAAATAGAGTTTTTGGTTGATTAGAATGTGTAAAAGTGGGTTAAAAAGCAAAGATTTATGTTACTGGCAGTCTGGACACGGCCCCGTGTCCATTGGACACGGCCCCGTGGTGAACTGCCAGTAACGAAAACTTACAGAAGGTGAACACGGGGGCGTGTCGGCTGGACACGGCCTCGTGTCTGGCAAAAAATTGCAGGTCAGTAGCCAAACAGCAGATCTGGGAGATGAACACGGGGGCGTGTCGGCTGGACACGTCCCCGTGTGGACAGTCTGTGAGCCTGAAAAATAGGTTTTGTCTCCCGGTTTCTCCATTTTGGGGCTGCAAGTGCTAATGTTTAGCACTCTAACCCTTGCATTGCACCTGTTTAATCACTCAATACCAACCAAACAAGTACAAACCATCCTAAATTACCATCGTCAAGTATCATCCAAGCATAAAGTAAAAATGAAACAAAGATAAAAAGTAGTTAGAGAAAGTAAATTGTTCGACAAATGGCACGCAGGCCATGAATTGTTTGATAGATAGAAGGGCACTTAAACCTGTGGGCTCATCACCAACCAGCCCCTTCTTCCTTCTAGCCGCCTACTCCATGTCTTCATCACTACCATCACCTCCACCCCCATGCCTCGCCATGTACTCCCGGATGCTACCGATATCATCTTGTATATCGTTAATGTTGCGCTCGATAGCTCCAACCCGGTGGTGTGTGTTGTTGGCGAGATTGTAGGTGTTCCTTGTGCACATGAGGTTTTCCTGCAAAAGATCATGTAAACTTTGAAAGTTAGGAAAACCACCTCCTTGAGAGGAGGATTGACCCGGATCGCCTTGGGGTGGGTACTGAAAATGGGGAGGTGGTGCATGAAGAACTAGAGCCTCCTGCGGGTTCCATGCATAGCCTTGCGTCCTTTGAAAGCTCACCGTCCCGTCCTCCGCTTCATAAAGCAAGTTCATGGCTCGGCAAATGTGGTAATCGACCCGTCCCGACCATGGACTTCTCTCAAAGGATCTTGGGATATTCGTGAAATGTTTGAAAAGACGGTACACCCATCCCCCGAAGAAGATTGGTGTAGGAGCATGAGCAAGGCGATTCAGGTGCATGTTTCGCAGTAGGAGGTACGGAACATCGAGAGGCTTTTGGGTGTGGATGCAGTGAAGGACAACCAAATCTTTCAACCCAACAACGCCACTACTGTCGTGGCGTTGGTTCAGCGAGTACGTGAGGAGCCTGTGGATATAGCGGTATAGTGGGTCCCTCAGTTTGGTGCTTTTGGTGCTGCTTGGGTTGTAGATCCCTTCACCTATTTGAGCCCATGCGGCTTGGCGTTCAGTTGCATCCAAGTCTCGTAATCCCCCAGTATTCTCTTCATTCCCCGCTTCCTCATCACTGTATAGCCCTATGATAGATCCAAACTGTGCCATGGAGGTTGTGAACGTGGTCCCTCCACATCGGAATGTGACTGCGTCATGGTCAAACGGGTCACATCTCGAGTTGAAAATGAAGGTGCTGTAGAACTCCATCGTGCATTGATGTACCGACCGTAGTCGGGTGGTCGATGCGACATGCAGTGGACCCCTCACAATGTTGTTGAAGCGGTCAAGTTGATTCACCATGGTTAGCAAGTCGGTACACGCCCGCCTTGGGTACTCTTCCGGTCTTGTTTGTAGAACATCGTATCGTGCCCTAGCGTCCAGTTCACTTGCGTTAAACCTAGTGAATTTAGACATCTGAAAAGAATACATAAAAATTAGTACGAAACAAGGAAAATCAGAGTGAAACTGCAAACAGTGGGCTGGACACGGCCCCGTGTTCAGCGGACACGGCCCCGTGTCCAGGCGTCTGTAACCCAAAAATTCCATTTTTCGTCCCGGTTTCGAAAACCTGAAAATTTTTAGCCCAATAGTAGCGGTTTCCCCCAAAAATGAAACCCTAAGTGTCATTTTTCCCAAAACAAACCGTTTACCCTTTCAATTTCGTGTTTTTCGGTTCAAGAACAAGGGTTTGGGGTTTTAGTTGGAAATCGGACAAATCTATCAACAATACATGCTTATTTACTTTCTACTACTCTAATCTAAACTACTACTAACAAATTTCATCAAAAATTTTGAGTTCGATCCGGATGAACATGAAGAACCCTAGATTTTTCCCAAATTTTTGATGTTTTAACTACATGCAAGTAACTAATCTAACTACTAAAGAGGATAGAATCATACCTTGACGTTGTTAGATTCGGTGGTGACGTTGAAAAACTGCAGAAAATCGCCTCTAACCAGAGCGTTTTCGGCTATACGGGGCGTGTGGAATGGTGTAACTGATAGGAAAAGAGGGTTTTATCCCGACAGTTGCCTCGACACGGCCCCGTGCCGAGCAAAGTTTTTGAAATTTTTTTTTATATGTGCTCGTGTGCATGCCCCTTATTTCCGAAAAATGGTTAGAAGATTTACCGGTTTTTAAACGCACACTTACCTGTAACATGTCGGGTAAGAGTTTATTCGTTAACCGTTTGAAGTGAGATCTCCTCTTCCTCATCCTCAATGGATCCTCGGTAGAGTTTCAGCCGTTGGCCATTGACTTTAAATGGTGTCCCATTTCGAGTTTTAATTTCTACTGCACCGTGTGGAAAAACATGGGTGACGGAAAAAGGTCCTGACCACCTAGATTTTAACTTAACAGGAAATAATCGAAGTCGTGAATTAAACAATAGAACTTGATCTCCTACCCGAAATTCATTGGATTTAATATATTTATCGTGTAGATTTTTCATTCTTTCCTTATAAATTTCGGAGTTAGAATATGCATAATTCCTCAGCTCGTCTAATTCATTTATTTGACAAAATCGATTTTTACCGGCATTTTCCAAATCTAAGTTTACGTTTTTTATTGCCCAGTAGGCTTTGTGAGCTATTTCTACTGGCAAGTGACAACTTTTTCCATAGACGAGTTTATATAGGGTTGTGCCTATAGTGGTTTTATAAGCAGTTCGAAAAGCCCATAAAGCGTCATCTAATTTGTCGGCCCATTCTTTTTTATTTATTCCTACGGTTTTTTCAAGTATTCGTTTTAAACCTCGATTAGTCACTTCGGCTTGCCCATTTGTTTGAGGGTGATATGCCGTTGAGACCCGGTGATAGACCCCATACCTTGTTAATATTTTTTCGAGTTGATGATTGCAAAAATGGGTACCTCTATCACTTATTAAAGCCTTTGGTGTCCCGAAGCGAGAAAACAGCTTTTTCAGAAATTTTACCACTACTCTCCCATCATTTGTTGGAAGAGCCTCGGCCTCCGCCCATTTAGACAAGTAATCGACTGCCACAAGTATATATTTGTTTCCCTTTGAAGGTGGGAAAGGCCCCATGAAATCGAGTCCCCACACATCAAAGATTTCACAGACGAGAATGCCATTTTGAGGCATTTCGTTTTTGGAAGAAATATTACCTGATCTCTGGCAGGCATCACATGTCTTTACAAGGTTTTGTGCATCCTTGTAAATGGTTGGCCAGTAAAATCCCGAATCAAATACCTTTCGTGCGGTACTTGCGGCACCATGATGTCCTCCGTATGGACCTTCATGACAATGACGGAGAATTCTTCGTGCTTCATTACCATGGACACACATTCGGATGAGCTGGTCGGCACACATTTTGAAAAAATAGGGATCTTCCCAAAAGTAATGCTTTACATCAGCAAAGAATTTTTTTCTTTGATGATGTGGCCATCCTTTGGTGACTATACCGCTAGCTAGGAAATTAGCGTAGTCGGCATACCATGGCTCTTGTCTACTCTCCATCATTTCCAAGGATTCCGTGGGAAATTTCTCGTTGATTTGCTCGTCTCTGGTTGTCTCCAAAGCTGGGTCTTCTAAGCGTGAGAGATGATCTGCGGCAGTGTTTTCTGCTCCTCTTTTGTCTTTGATTTCGATGTCGAATTCTTGGAGGAGTAGAATCCATCTGATCAAACGGGGTTTTGCGTCTTGCTTCTTGAAGAGGTACCTGATGGCTGCATGGTCTGTATAGACTACTGTTTTAGAAAAAACAAGATAAGAACGAAATTTATCAAAAGCAAATACCACTGCTAGTAATTCCTTTTCTGTAGTTGTATAATTTTCCTGTGCATCATTAAGAGTTTTACTAGCATAATAAATTGGGTGAAAATGCTTTTCTTTTCTTTGTCCCAAGACTGCTCCAACAGCAAAGTCACTTGCATCGCACATGATTTCGAAAGGAAATTTCCAATCTGGCGCTATCATGATAGGTGCATTGACTAGCATTTCCTTGAGGGTTAGAAATGCTTGATTGCATTCCTTGTCAAAGATGAAGGGTGCATCTTTTTCAAGTAATTTTGTTAGAGGCCTTCAAATTTTTGAAAAGTCTTTGATAAATCTTCTATAAAATCCGGCATGTCCTAGGAAACTTCTGATTGCTCGTACGGAGGATGGAGGAGGTAATCGAGAAATAGTTTCTATTTTTGCTCGATCAACTTCCATTCCTTCGCTTGAGATTTTATGACCGAGTACTATTCCCTCTGTCACCATGAAATGGCATTTTTCCCAGTTAAGGGCGAGGTTAGTTTCCTCACATCGGGATAGCATTCGTTCAAGATTATCAAGGCATTGGTCATATGAGTCTCCAAAGATGGAAAAGTCATCCATGAAGACTTCCATTGTCTTTTCGATCATATCATGGAAAATGGCGACCATACAACGTTGGAATGTTGCAGGCGCATTACATAGACCGAATGGCATGCGTCGATATGCGAAAGTTCCGTAGGGACATGTGAAAGTTGTTTTTTCTTGGTCTTCCGGTGCTATCGGTATTTGAAAGTAACCTGAAAAACCATCTAAGAAACAATAAAATTTATGACCGGATAATCTTTCTAACATTTGATCAATGAAGGGTAAAGGAAAGTGGTCTTTCCTTGTTGCTTCATTTAATCGCCTATAATCTATACAAACTCTCCATCCTGTGACGGTTCTTGTTGGTATTAATTCATTTTTCTCCTTAGTTATTACCGTCATACCTCCTTTCTTTGGAACTACTTGAACGGGACTTACCCACGGGCTATCGGAGATAGGGTAGATTAGTCCGGCGTCGAGTAGTTTGATGACTTCATTCTTAACCACTTCTTGAACATTGGGGTTCACTCTTCGTTGTGGTTGAATTACCGTTTTGTAGTCATCGTTCATTAAAAATTTGTGCGTGCACATGGAAGGGCTTATTCCTTTAATATCTACAAGCTTCCAAGCGATCGCGTTTTTGTGTTTTTTAAGTAGGTTAACTAATTTTTCTTTTTCTATGTTACTTAATTTAGATGAAATAATTACAGGTAAACTACCATCTTTGCCTAGAAAAGCATATTCCAAACCTTTAGGAAGTTCTTTGAGCTCGACGGGTGGGTCTTTAGAAGACACCTTATTTTGTGGCTCATCTAGATTAAGAATCTTAAAGGTTTGTTCTATGGCTATCTCTTCTTCGACAAAGTGGTCTTCTTCGTTGGTTGTATCGGGTGGTTCAGCTTCATCTTCAATTAGGGGGTCATTGTTGCCAAAAGGATATTTCATTGAACGCTCAAGATCTATGCTCCTTTTGAATGCCCCTAATTGAAGAGGTAGATTGTTGAATTTCCGGTTTTTCAAAGCTTTATGAGTTTGTACAAAAGGTTTTCCCAAGACTAAGGGGGCGTCATCAAGGATGACGAAGTCGGTTGGGATCACCATTTGATTTGTTTGAACCAAAACATCTTCAACCACACTGATTGATTTCATTACTTTTCGATCGGATAGAAAAATGGGAATTTGAAGTGGAGTGAAATCACTAATACTTAATTTTTCAAAAATGTAGTTAGGCATTATGTTAACACAAAGATCTTTATCAATGGTGATATTACTAATAAAGGAATTTTGAAAGAAACATGGAACCGGTGTAATGTTAATTTCAAAAGGATCTTCTTTTATTAGCGAGGTTTGATCATTAGTTAACTTAACACTTACTAAGTCTTTGATTTTAGCACTAGTGTTTAACTCTTTTAAAAACTTAGCATGAGGGGTTACTAAACAATGATTTTCGAAAGTAGGTGACAAGAGATTAATTTCTTCAAAATTAGACTCTTCTTGAATTTTAGCATTATCGGACTCACCTTTTTCGTTGTTTAACTCATGTGTCGGTTTTTCACTTTCTTGTTCTTCCATTTTTATACTTTCAACTATCTCTACGTTATTATTACTTTTTAGTTCTTCTCTTGCGTGGGATTCCTCTTCCCTTGCGCGAGATTCCTTTATATAACGTTCGATAGTTTTAAGTTGTTCTAATATCCTATTAGTCACTTCGGTGAGAGAAAAAGAATTTGGATCCTCAAAGCTTGAATCCGGTTGTTCGATCCTTGGCTCCTCATAGTACTCATATGAAGTAGATGGTTCACACCACTGTTCTTCATTGTAAGTATATGATGGATAAGGGTCGAAACTTTGTTCTTCATAGTACTCATATGAGGTGGGTTGTTCACGCCATGGTTCCTCATAATAAGAGTATGAAGGTGGTGGCTCATATCTTGAGTCTTCAAAGTATGAGTATGAAGGCTCATACCTTGGTTCATCAAAATATAAGTATGAGGAAGGAGGTTCATACCTTTGGTCTTCATAGGATGTGTATGAAGTCGATGGCTCGTACCTGGGCTCCTCATAATGGTTGTATGAATTGGATGGTTGATATGAGTTATTATATTGAACCGAGTGTGTGTTACGACAATTAGTGCAATAATTACCCCTATAATCATCCTCATCATAGGTGTAGTTGTAACCTCTTGAGTATTGATCCATAAGAATCACTCAACAGATCACAACTGAGTCTCGGGACCAGAAAACAAAAATAAAGACGGAAACAGAAGCTGGACACGGCCCCGTGTTCAATGGACACGGCCCCGTGTTCAGGGTCTGTATCTGGGCGTTTTAATTAAAGTTACTGGTCACGTTGAGCACGGGGGCGTGTTCAGTGAGCACGACCCCGTGTTCAGACTCTGTATCTGGGTATCTACTCTAAAAATATGCAGCACAGGGGCGTGTTCAGCGAGCACGGCCCCGTGTTCAGGCTACTGTAAATGCAAACTAAACTAAAATGCAGAAAAATTTGCGCGCGTTTTGAAAAAGTTTTGGAAAACTGATTAGGCCGTCGATTTTAAGCTTTCTTAAAATCCTTGTGTCCCCGGCAACGGCGCTAAAAACTTGATGTGCGTGAAGTGTGTTATATTTTTGATGAGTATTTAAGCCCCTTTTTACACTTTTAGCCAAGTTTTAAATTTATAAAACACGATATTTACTAACACTAAACACACATATGGGCAAGTGCACCCATCGTGGACGTAGTATAATGTTGGTAAGATACCGAGGTCGTCCAAGGACACAAGAGCTTTTAATACCGGTTTATCCTCAACGTCTAATCAAATCAAAAAGTGAGAAAAATGTTTTAAACTAAGAAACATAAAAACTAACTAAATGCTGAAAAATAAAATAAAATAAAAACAGATAGACAAGATGAATCACTTGGATCCAACACGTGTATTAGTATAACCTTTGATTATTTTCGCACTTTTGCACTTGTTTAAGAGATTATCTTAGTTATTGTAGTAGGCCCCTCTTTTGAAGGCGACGTTACCCTCAACCCAGTAGTTTGAGTCAGCAAGGATACAATCCTAAAGGGTCGGATTATTGAAAGATAATAAATTAAGTTATTAATGCAAATTGTGGTAGGCCCCGCCTTTGGCGGTGATGTTACCCTCGGCTAAGTAGTCTGAGTCAGCAGGGATACAGTCCTAAATAGCCGGGTTATAGTATTAATAGTAGTTAACTTATGAGGGGGTCAAAGAGTTTGGATCCCCGCCATCCAATACCTATGGGCATTGAAGGAGATCCTACTAAATTTGACCCAGGTCCCAAGCAGGACCTCTAAACGCTGAACAAGGGCAAGACCCTTACCAAACCGTTCCCTTAACCCCCGACCAGGTAGCCAACATACCTCCATATAGACCGTGGAGATATGAATGGTGAAAATCTTTTATTTTATATAGACAGTAAAATAATGCCAAGACACCACGGACAAACGATAAGGAAAGATCACCTTCAACATAAGCAACTAGTTATTAAAGTCATTAATACAAAACCAAATAAAAAGTGCAAAAGATTAAAAATAAAAAGTATTATACTAAACACTTGTCTTCACCAAGTGATGTAAGAGACTTAGGCAAACATGGCCTTGATTGTCAAGAACTCTTACTATCAATCTTGGATCCCGAGACGACTCACACACTCTACGATGGACAATGGATGATGGTGGTGGATGATGGTGTTATGGTGGTGGTGGGTGGTGGATGAAGTGTGAGAGAGGTGGTGTGCCAAGGGATGAGAGAGAATGAAACCAAGCTCCTCTATTTATAGGCTGAACAGAAGGCTGGACACGGCCCCGTGTCCGCTGGACACGGCCTCGTGCCCGTCTGACATTCTCTCTCTTCATTAATTGTAATTCGCAATTACAATTAATGCGCCTGCTGTACTTTCACCACGCCCCCGTGCCCGCTGGACACGGCCCCGTGGTGGGCAATGGAAGCTTCTACTGGTTTGTCTTTTCTGCTGCTTCCTGGGCACGCCCCCGTGTTCGCTGGACACGGGGCGTGTTCAGACTCTGTTTTCTCTTCTTTGCCTTGGGAGGTGCCGTTGAGGGTCCGGGCAGTCTACTTTTGTTCCTTTTCTTGTATTTATGGTAGAATTAGTTGTCTTTTTGCTTCTTTTGTGATTTTGAGCTCATTTCATCCTGAAAATACAAAAGGAAGACAAAAACACTCTTTTTCCAACATTAGTACTTAAAAAGGGTTAGTTTTATGCCTTAATTGATGTGATTTATATGTTGCATTTTACACACATCAATCATACTTTAATAAAATATTATCCTTAAATCTAAATTGTTAATTTAATATATTTTTAAAACAAATACATCTCTTTCCTACTTATCTTATATTAAATATATAAATAATAACTTAATATTAAATGTTATCCCAATTTATTAAAAATATTTTTTTTATTATTTGGTATACAAAATTATATTTATTCAACTTGTGTAAAACACGGGGTTTTTAAAAATATATTTTTTTTATTATTTACTATACAAAGTTATATTTATATAACCCGTGTAATACGAAAAAGTTTTTAAAGATATAACTTTTTATCATTTGCTATGTAAAATTAGATTTATTCAACACGTGTAATATACGGAGTTTTTTAAGGATATAGTTTTTTTATTATTTGGTAGATTTTTCAGCCCGACTATACACGGGTTTTTTAAAGATACGACGTTTTTAGTATTTAATATACAAAATCACATTTATTTAATCTGTGTAATACACATGATTTTTAAAGATATAACTCTTTTTAGATCTATTCAACACGTGTAATATACAGGGTTTTTAAGGATGTAATTTTTTATTATTTGGTAGATTTATTCAACCCGATTATACAAGGGTTTTTTTTTTAAAATATGACGTTTTAGTTATTTAGTATACAAAATTACATTTATTTAATCTGTGTAATACACATGGTTTTAAAGATATAACTTTTTTTATTATTTGATATATAAAATTACATTTATTTAATCCGTACAATACACGGGGTTCACAAAGATATAACTTTTTATTATTTAATATATAAAAATACATTTAATCAACCCGTGTAATACACGGGGTTCTAACCTAGTTTTTTGTTTAAAATTAATATGAAAGATAAATAGGAAAATAATGTGAGAATGCACCAGGAAAAGTGACATGTGTCCAAAAAAGATTTTTATTTATTAGTATAGAAGAAGATTACTTAGTTTGAGAGTATAAATAGAAAAACATAGTATATAAAAGTTATTTACATTTAAAAAATGAGAGAACTAGATAAAAGTCAACAATTGTGATTTTTCTTTTTTTTCTATTGTATAGAAGAAGATTACTTAGTTTGAGAGTATAAATAGAAAAACATAGTATATAAAAGTTATTTACATTTAAAAAATGAGAGAACTAGATAAATTGAGCCACTTTTGAAACTTGAGTGATCTAATTGGAACACTTTTGAAACTTGGTTACTATTCTACAAAGTTACCCCAAAATATAATTGGAATAATATTGTCTGAGGCTAAAATGAGTTTGATTTTCTTTTTAAGTTCTTAAGAAGAAATTTTATAAAGAAATTATGTTTTTAATGGTTATTTCAAAATAAAAAAAGGAAATTTAGAATATATAAATATTAAAAATTTTCTATAGTTTAATCATTTCTTTAAATAGTAAATTGCAAGGAAGAACCTTTTTTTCAATTGCAAGGAAGAAGATTTTTGTTGTCGGCTGAAGTAATATGAATATATTATTGTCGGTCCAACTCATGTTACTTGTTCGAACGATCCAATCATCAATTTTATAGATTATTATGGTTAGTTGTTTCCCATTTTTAGAGTTTTCCATTTAAATATATAAAAAAACCTATCCCTTTCGTTTATTTTTAAATTAGACACGCACAATATTATTGTAGGTCCAACTCGTATTATTTTTTTTCAAGTTTCAACATCAAATCATCGTTACCTTTTGCTTATTTATTTAACAAGCTCAATTCTAGGCTTGTGCTCGTGTAATCTTGCCTTGTTTGAGCTTTTGACAAACCGATCTCAAGTAGCTCACGAACTGCTTAGTCTGGTCACACCCCTATTTTCTTATCAATTTACATAAATTCATATTATTTTACTTTTACACCTGTACATAAATTCATATTATTTTAGTTTTACACCGGAAAATGAACTCGAGTAGCATTATTTATAAATTTGAATAAGTAACAACATACTTAGTGGTAAAATCAACTCTTCTTAAAAAGATGTATTAGATCTTGTGGTTACCGGTAGTAGGGTTGTAAACAAACTAATACTTGATGGAAAGTTTATTTACGTCTGTTCGTTTAATAAATGATTGAACATGAACATAAACAAGAAATGTCCTTCGCTTAACTAAATGAGAACACAAACAAAGGCCACATTCATGCAATTGTGTCCGTGAGCGTTCAATAACATGTTTGTTTATATTCGTTCATGATTTCAATAATATGCAGTTTTTACATTAGAAAGGCAATCTTTTTCGGAAGATACAAGTATATAGGATTATGTGTGCATATTTGTACATGAGAACTATATTAGAAAATTGTAAGATAAAGAATTTTTTTTTGGATAATTCTATTTGCATTTATATATAAGACGAATTTACATCGAGATAGTTGGTAAACGGACAACAAGATAAAGATAGAAAAGGAAGAGCATTCTCCAAAATGATCAGATGAACGTGTGGATATAAGTCGATTTTCGGGTCAAATCTTTGAATATGTAGAAATAACCTTTCAGGGCAGAGTTTGAAGTTTGAAATAAAAAATAATAAAATAGAAAATGATTTGTAAAAAGAGAAAAATATGATCATACTTTGTGTTTATTTAACTTGTGTTTCGATTTAGGTATATGAGATTCGAAAACAAAGCAAGGTTAAGCATGATTTTGAACCCAAAATCATCTATTAAAGCGGAATTTGGATAAAGTAATTACATGACAATGAGTATTATGCAGCATGGTTGATTCATGCCTAATAATTAACACCAAAGATGATGCATTTGCTTAAACTAGTGGGAATGCCCGCGCGTTGCGGCGGGTGTCCCGACTGATATTAGATTCATTTATGACGTCTATTACGAACCACAACCCATTCCGGGGTTCTAACATTTTATTCCGTTCAATTAAAAAATAGACGAAGAACCTATAAGGTCACAAACATGCAAAGAAAATCTACAGTTTCAATATAAAGAGTTAGATTTATTAAACCATAACAAATTTTCATCAAAACATCAAAAGTATGTTTATTTACAACGTTATTAATATTGATGATATTAGGGATTTGTACATGTCCATATACTTTGATCCAATCCCGTTCTCAAATAATATACTTTAATGATATACGTTCATTGGGCTGAAGTTTCTTTGACCTCGCTTTCTCTAAAAGCTCCTTCCATTTCTCAGATAGCAGATAAAGGTCCAACTACAATACCACACAAGAAAATTTTAGACAGCCTAAACGAGCCCAAACAAAAATTTATTTATTTTATACATAATATAATATAATGATAATAACATTAGTGAGCCGAGCTCGAGCCGAGCTTTGGCTAATTTAAGCAATACTGAAGCGAGCTCGAGCCGAGTTTTTAGCTCGTCTGAGTTTTTAGCTCGTCTGATGCTTCCTACACAAAATATGCAATTTATTAACAAATTTAAGACGAATAATCAAATATGTTTTAAAAGAAATCAAAAATATTCATTCATACTTGTCGAGTATTTTTCCCTTTTCTTTATATGGCTTAACAAGCACCCGTGAATCACAAACAAAGTGTGGGTTTCCCTTTGCCAAAATCGCTTTAACAGTCTCTGAAAGCATAAACGTAACAAACCCGAACATCCGTTTTTGCTGATACGGGTTCCTCGCATCTTGAACCGGTCCAAACATGCTTAATAAACATTCAAAAATCTCTTATAAACGAAAAAAAAAACAATCAAATCAAAATAACACAGTTGCGAATCAAATCATTAACTCCTGAAGTAATTCGAAACGTCTTCCTCTGTAAAAGTACTATCGGCCGGAAAAGTTAAATAAATATGTCGCGAACTCGAATTCGAGTTCCCGAAACCCATTGATCCAAAATCATTTCGGTCGGGTCGACACCGACCGAATTTGTGAAACTCATCACCCATCATCAATGCTGCTGCTGCTGCTGATCTACATACACATAAACATGTGTTGATCCATTAAAATGTGATCCAATAAAACACAATCAAATATTTCAAACCCGCCCGCCCCACCCCGCATAGTTCTAAGAAAAAATCTAGTTTAGGAATGTGGTGTTGGAGCTAAGGACGAACTTTGTATGCAAAAGAAAAAACCAATACATTATGATCAATCACCTATGCTACAAATCAGTTGAACACCAGCATGTTACTATATTACGCAACCGATGAACAAATCAAGTGTTATAACCTGAAAGTGAAACACCCACTACTGCAAGTGTAATGGGTTTTTGGGCTATAATCTAGTAAACTTGAGTCAGCAAAAAATATATGATTAACAATCTGGATCAGTCATACGTCATTGGACCCATAATATAATTAAGTAAATAAATGGTTAAACCCATGGTCCGGGTCATAGACGACAATGCAACAGGAACAACTTGACCAGCCTCTTGAAGAATCTTAACAAGCTCTCTAGCATGCTTAGCATTTAAATGGGTAAAAAACGTAACAGCAATCCCCTTGGCTCCTGCACGACCAGTTCGCCCTATCCTATGGACGTAATCCTCGAGGCTTGTTGGAAAATCATAATTGATGACGCATTTTATGCCCTTAACATCTATACGTTTAACAGTTGGAATTAAAAGAATTCAAAGTACAACGAAAAGAATTTATAACCTGGAATTAAATGGCAACCATATCCCTGCTTTTTAAGATCATTACCTCAACCTTTTGCGGGGATAAGGAGCAGCAACCACCACTACCTCCGCCGCAATTCCATTTTCATAACCAATAAAAAAGCTTTTGTTTGTATGAGTCAACCGGACTGTCACGACCACCAACCTCATAACCGTGTTTGGGCAGCGATAACTTCTAAAGATGAAGGGTAAATCCGTAGACCTCACGAAAATAGTCAACCACCGATTTCATGTTTCTTTCCTCAACAACTGGAAACATTAGCTCTGTTGTGTCTCATATGAATCCTGCATGCATAAACAAGCAAATCCACATGATTATTGATTAGTACTGTTTCCCCAAAATTCAACAAAAAACTTAACTAACCTATAACCTAATAGTGGCATGAACTAAGCCCTACATGTAATGTACAACCACAATTTAAGATCACTTTCCTAAAACTATACCAAATGTCCAAATCTGTTCAAACATAATACCTAAATCCAGCTCAAATCCTACCCTAGCCGCCGGCGTCATCAGCACCTTCGCAACCGTCATACATAAAAATCATAGGAGCAATAATCGAAATTCTTACATAAAAAATATATTTTTATTTGTTTACCATAGTGTCCACTCATTTCAAGACGCTTCAGGTAATTTCCTCCTCCTTTTCATTGGTGAGAACCAATGTAGCTGCAAAAACAAAATAACCAGCTTACAGTTTCGAAAACAAAGTTTAATGGTTCTGCCAGCCGTTTATGTCTTGAAACAAATCGTGTAAACTGAACTTGTATAGTCTAACTTCTGTATATATGCATTCTTTTTCCAAGTTCTTAATTTTCGAATATATAATCTTGTTAAAAAGGTGGGTCTGGCGTTCATATCTGAGACATCTCGCGCCTGATGCACAACGAAGCACAATGTGGCATGCATCAAGTTTATGTAGGGAATAATGTGCCTGAGACATCTCGCGCCTTATGTAGGGAATAATGTGCATTAGAGCTCAAGGGAACATACATAGTTCAACAAAATAATACAAATACAGCACCTGCAAGTGTTTTGAGTTTGCAAATTCATTCGGTATATCAAAGTAACTAAATGTAGTAACTAATTTGTAAAACAAAGCAGAGCAGAAGAAAGGGGTTTCAGTATCACCCGAGTAATCACCATCGGCTTCACCATCTAAGCCAATCAACCACCACCGTACCACCGTGACCAGAGGATTCATCTGCTAGAATCCTAACAACCCCCAGACTAACTTGCGACGGAACCCTAAAGCCACCGTTGCTGGGCCTTCGCTGTACAATATTCCTGTTACTTGCACCAAGAAAGCACAAGGTACCGTATAATGTTCAACAGTGAAGAAAGAGGTGATTAAATCCAGCAAAACCCTAACGATTGAAATTAGAGTTACCTGCGTTGGGATGTTGAGATGAAAGAATCAAACGGTGGCAAATAGAAGAAGAGCACAGACTCGGTGGCTTCAGATATTCCGGTTATTGTTGTGTTTTGATTTCCTTGTGGGTTTGCCGAATTGAAGGCTGGTGTCAATTAGATTGATTTACGTGAAGTCTGAGGGGTTGAAGAATTAAATTAAAGGTATGAATTGAATTGAGCATTGAAGAACGTTATTATCAATTTTCGACGGTTTCAGTCTGATGAAAGGTTAGAAGTGATGAAAGAAGTATGGAGGGGTATGATGGGAAGAAAAGAACAAAAGATTAGAGATTAAACATGCCTCTTCACATGCCATCTTAAAATTTAATGGCAAATTTACCATTGTATCCATAGGAGATGCTTTATATAGTACTAGTAGGCAACCCGCGCGTTGCGGCGGATTCGATAGTACTCGGCGGAAACATGATACACATCACGCAACTATGCCATCTAGCTATAACTACTAATTGAACTTTTGAAGTCATCTTTAAGCTTTTCAACCAATTTAACTAAAACATTCTTTTGCTAAGCAAAATGTTCTTGACAGTTAATCTCAGAGACAAGTTTTGGCTAAAAATATTGATACAGGGAACCAACGAAATGGAACAAATATTTGGGGACAATGAGTTATAAAAGGAAGGTTTGGTGAAGTTAATTCTGCAGTTGCATTTTGTTAAATGACTTGTTTTAACCTGTTTTTATTCTTAAAATAAGTTCTTTTATGCCATAACTTAAAATGACTGGCTAATTTGTGGCAACATATAAAAATTAAAACAAATATAATTTTAGAGCAATAATATGCAAAACATAGAAAAATGGGTTAAATAAGTCGTGTTCGTGTGTACCAGCAAACTCATGTCATTTTCTAGCGACCCAATTAACCCTCGTATAACCGGCAACAACTGTTCTTGTAAAGCAAGCGAATTCGGGTTCGACGAGATACAAATTGGTCAACATATACCTCACAACATGACTTCTGTTGCATCTTACAACGGTACCATAATTGTAGGTCAAAAGAACACAATGCAATAATTGTCTTATATGGGCTAAAAGTGACAACTTAGTGATGGATGTAATTTTACAGTCATCAGATATGAGAGTAAGATCCTCATACACACAATTTGGAAAGTATGATGTAACTGTTAGTTTATATTCCTCGTACACATCAGCAGTCGCAGTCCCGTTGACTGGACCCGGTTCATGCTGATGTGGACTTGAAGTCGCGACGTCACCATTGCTCTTCTCGGTTTTAATTACGGGTGAGATGGTTGATGTATTGATTCTAGTGGCTGAAGGTTCTTTTTCAGCTTGAAACTCGCAGGTTTGTTGGTAATATATGTTTCTACTGAATCAACAGTGTTTTCCTCGATTATCTTGCACATCTGCGATCACAGGTTTAAGTCCAAAAAATTTAAAAATGATAGCAAAAACTATTATTAAACTAAATATGCAGATTTTTATATGAGTATATAACAATAAAAATATTAAAATTTAGTACTTACGTCGTTAGAAAGGCGGCCCACTGCCAAACGATTTGGTTTATCATCACAAGCAGCTGCTGATATTTCTTCTGCAGCTGTACAAAGACACAAATAAGTCATGATTTCACAATTTATCTTTAAATACTATATTTAGACACTTACAAAGTTGCTCAAGTTTAGGCAGGTTGACCAATCAACTGAGTCAAAGTTTCGTTCTGGCTTGCGGGTGGCAGTATGTCTACAACCTTTTGTTCAGTCTCCATATCATCACTCCGGAATCACGTGCAGCTTCCATATACTATCTCAACGGAATTCAAAGAACAAAGACACGTTTCTCTGATCCATTCAATGATGAATCCCATCTTAACGAATACACTCGGTTCCACGACACACCACAAGCCAAACAATAAATAGTATCAAACAAACAGCCACATCAACTGCAAGAACAATACCAACTTGGTGAGACCACTTATTTGTTATTGTTTGAGGACTCGACCTGGTCATCGAACTTACTTCTTTTGACAAAGAAAGACCTGCCAAAAGGTTTACTCACTTTAAATTGAATATATGTATCTTCCTTTTTCCTGCTAGTATTAGAAATCTTGTACTTTACATATTTGGGCAATACCACTTTTATTTAAGGTATTTTATTCGACCCGCTTGAGCCATTTTAGATTAAAAAAACACAGCTGAAATCAACTCGTTTGCAAGTAAATGGATCAAAATTACCATTTTTTTTTAAACCAAAGTAATGCTTTTGGAAGGAAGAAGTCGGGTCAAAGACTTGATGACAATACCAATTAAATACTGAATTGACCAACAAATAATAATTAATCATACACACCCTGATTTGCTGAAGAGTTTTGTTTTGAGCTCAGTAGCAACAACATCAGCGAAGACCAAATCTATACGCAAAAACGGCCATGTATGAAGACCAAATCTATATGTAAAAGCATTCATGTATGAAGACCAAATCTATATGTTTTATGGCTAGCAACTCCATGGAAAACATATCTGAACACAGACACTAAATACCATATTTTCACAACTATGAAAGATTACAGGCATCCATCTTTATGGGGTTAATGATAAAAGATTAAAAAGACTATGTACGTTTGAACTACCAAGATGCAACTATAGGAGTGCAAATGAGACGAGCTTGGCTCCAAAGAAAACTCAAAATAAGCCTAGCTTAAAGGAGCTCAAGCCCAAGCCTAAAAACAAGTTTGTTAAATAAACGAGCCCGAGCCCGAGCTTATCGAGCTCAAGTCGGCTCACGAGCCTAAATGAGCCCACTGTTTACATAATTTTTTAATCAATATATTAAATATATATTAAAATAATAATAAATTAATAACTAATTTTAAAAATTTGAAAAAAAAACTAAATTATATTTAAACCAATAATTATAATGAATATGAATTAATTAATAAATAATAAACGAGCCGAGTCCAAACCGAGCTCGAGCTTGAAAAAATAACTAACAGCCGAGCTCGAGCTCGAGCCGAGTCGTTTGCACCCCTAAATTAGACTAATAATGCAAGTATCATGCACTTTAATATGCTACTCTAATTTCCAACTATTTCTTTTCCTCGTCGGTTATTTAAGAACAAATTTTATGTGAAAGTTGCAAGTATTGAAGGTGTAGACATGAATACTCAATTGAGGGCTAATAGTTTTGTTTCCCCAAAGTCATACCAATTAACTTAAACAATCAATGCTTCCGTAAGTGGAAACCCTAGCAGTCAAAGGTACACAAGGTGCTCGCCATACCACCTTGTAGCACACCGGCCAAATTCCTGCCAAAATCTACAAATTCCACTATAAACAACTCTTAAACATCCAAAATGTACTGGAACCAGCCTAAATCAACTCTAAAGCCCCCAAAATGGTCTGTTTATACTACATCTTGTTAAAAAAAAAAAAAAACCCTCACCTTTTAAGCGCTTAGGCCCAAGGCTCACCATGTAACATTTACAAAAACCACTCTCTTTAACACATAATTTATTTTGAAACATGGTCCCAGACGTACCATTTTGTGCAAAAGCACACAATCTGCTAAAACTTGATCACATCTGACCATAAATTTACAAAACCTGAAATAACATTCACATTCACAAACAATACAATTAAGAATGAACAGTAGCAATTTTGCAATATTAAGCTAATTCAGTAAAATGCAATTTTAGTGAATAGTAGCAATTTTGCAACCTAGATTCCAGTTCTAACTTGAAGAACTTGTGTTGGTTAAACAAAACTCACCAGCAAACTTTTCATGTATGAAATTGGGCAATACAAGGATCCATAATCAATAAATTAGAACTAAATTAGCTATCAAAAATCTGTGGGGGGTAATAGAGTAGAAGAAGATAACTCAAATTCAAACCCAAAACATACCTCTGGAAGTCTCGACAGGAACCCTAGGAGTCAAATGTAACCCAAATCGAGTTCAATACAGGTACCATTTGATGGATTTATACTCCTTCATGGATTTCAAGTGTATCTCTGACGGTTTGACATAGATGCGAAACGATTCAAGTTGCAGTATTCAATTTTTCATGCGGTGAGGGGATATGGAACAGTCGACCGGGTTGAGGGATGTAAGAAATCATTGATACCTTATTAATAATAAGGGTAGAGGAGGATAAAATGGGAAAAACAATGTAAAAATATAGGTTTTATTTAAGACTATTAGTATGCCATCTTAAAAAAGAGGTGTTAAATTACCTTTGTGTCCATTGGAAATGTATTATATAGTTATATAGATATAGATTATAGATATAGATTATAGATTATAGATAATGATTATGATTTTGCATTACTCATCAATGTGGCATTGTGGCCTAACATTTAGCAAGCTTATCTTTGTCCCTAACAAAATTAATACTTATTGCAACAAAGAATTTTACATGTAACAATTCTAGTGACTTCAATGTTAAAGCTAATCTTAGAATCGAATCTGAATATCTGATCAATGTGTTATGTTATACAAATATGTGATAAGCAAAGCCTAAATAAAGTTATACATAAACATGTCAGCTTCAATTTGATTCTAGAATTGAACTGTAACAGTTCAAGTGACTACAACTTTAAAGCTAACTTTAGGGGAGTGAGGATGCCCTGTGATGAAGCGTGGTTCGTGGGTGACCACGCGTGTAACACCACCGCCGGTCCTTGTGACCACGCGTTGTGGTGACCACGCATGAAAATTTGGAAGTTACTGTTGAGGAGGGGACCATTGGGGGGTGTTTAAATTTTTTTTTAACCCTATATATATACCATCCACCTTAACCTTTAAACCCACAAAAAAATACCTTAACCTTTCAACCCACAAAAATACCATCTCTACACTCTACATTCTAAACCGAAAAATAGAAGGTTCAAGCAAAAGCGGTTCGGGTTGGAAGAAAAAACCCACACGGCCAAAGGTTCAAGCTAATCTTGGCGAGCCGGCGAGATTTCGCTTGCATGACGAAGCTGATCCAATCCCACCATTTCAAACCCAAAAGTTTCCCAACCAACCGTTTCCCCACCAACCATTTCAAAACGAACCGTTTCACAACCAACCGTATCAAAACAACCCTTTTATTCCACCATTTCAAACCCAACCGTTTAATCAAATGTCACTCGACCCACTAGAAGATAACAATCTCATCCACCAATTCGCCCGTGCATATCTCGAATCACAACAACAAGATGATGACAATAGTGAACTGGTTCAAGAAGAAGAAGAAGAAGAAGACGATGAAGAAGTTAATATCGTCCCAATATTCGGTGGTCGGAGACCTTGGACGAGCGAGGAATAGGTCGCCTTGACCAATGAATACTTGTACATTTCCGAAAACAAAAAACATTCAAATGAACAAAAGTGAAAGTGCACTAATTTTAACGTTATTTTACTAATTTCATGAAAATAATGTTAAAAGAGGGGATGGTTAATCATGCATTATGTGGTGGCGTTGATAGCCACAAGACAAGGGAGTACATGCACTAATTGACCTTTGTCTTAATTGCCGAGTGTTATGTGTCTTATGTCCAAGGTTTGATGCAAAACTATCATTGAGCCGGGGGTCTCACTGGAAGCAGCCTCTCTGTTTCTACGGGGTAGAGGTAAGATTGTCTACATCTTACCCTCCTCAGATCCTACCTTAGCTTTGCTATTGGTGCGATTTACTGAGTATGATGATGATGATGATGATTTATAGTCCAAACTCCAATCCTAATATCCAATCAATGTCATACAAACAATTCACCGATTAGTTTTTATCTAATTAGCTAATTAATCAACAGATGATCAACAATGGTCAAATCCAGTCCTGTTTGACCAAAAATTGGTAGAAGTCTAGCAATTCCGGCTACATTCTTGATCAAACATGTAAATTCCGGCAATTATTGCTATTTACTTGAAAATATGAGTCGAAGAAGCCGATTAATCCCTATTAATCGCTAGTCAATACCCCACCGGCCGACTAACACCTAGTGATTCTTACAACCTTGGGTATATATGATATTTTAGCAAGTTTGTAGAGGTATATATGAAATTGCTTCATAAAAAACTTGTTAAAATACATTTAGGCAATAATACAAGGGTTGCAATTGAAATATCCCAAACCGGGCGTACGGGTCTAAAACTGCAGACTTTTGAAGGAGTGAAGAAGAAGAAGACAAGAATGGACACGAACACCGAGTTGTACCACGATGTTCCGTGCTCTTCGATCGCCGTAGAATCCATCATTAGCGTCGGAACCGTAAGTATCTTTCAAAACTTTCATCCTTTCTCATCCATTCATTCATTCATTACACAATCAAATCTTGCAAATCCCTAATTGCTTGCAGGGCGGATTAATCTGGGGTTTATGTTCTGGTTCCTACGATGCCAAACAAAAAGGTAAACTAATTGCTTTTAGCTTTCACTTTCATATTTGATTCCAACTTTACGATTTCACAAATGCCAATGTTTGATTTGCTTTCTTGCTATTTGCACACTTTGGTTAATGATCTCTTGTTAGATATGATGTTTTCAACTTTAGGGTTTTTAAAGCTCCCACTATTTCCGTTTCCCACACCCGTAAAATCTTCTTTTCACACCCCTACGTTACACTGGCGGTATAACTGATTGTTGCAAAAAAAATTGTGTGAGAATGCTTTTTTGTCTCCATGTATACGGGCCGTATAACATTATACGACCCGTATAGAATGTTATACGACCTGGATGGAATGTTATACGACCTATGTAATGCTATACAACCCAAACCTCATATAATGTTATATGACCTGTATAGAATGTTGTACGACCTGTATAGAATATTATAAGACCCATATAATGCTATACAACCCAAACCTCATATAATGTTATACCACCCGTATAGAATGTTATACGACCTAATATTTTCTCCATCTATACGAGCTGTATAACATTATATGCTATGTAGTTAATGTGGTAAAATATAGGATATCGGTCAAGGACCGATATTTGAAATATAGGTTATCTCGGTGAGATATCGGTGGGATATCGGGAATTTTAATATAATGCAGAATTTATATATATAGCAATTTAACACTAATAATTCAGTGATATATCGGTTATATCAGTCAAACTTGGGTGATATATTGGTTATATCGGTCAATGTCGCCGATAATATCGGTACCGATAGTTTGACCGATATTTGACACCGATATTTTACTAAGGTGGTGTTTGTTTTTTGGCCAGAAGCACTTCTGGCCACTTATATCTGCGCCGCGCAGACGCGGGCAGACGTTTGGATGTTGCAGCTTGTTTGTTTTCTCGCAGACCTTTCATTAAAAAAGGTCTGCGAGACCTCTTCACCACGCAGACAATGACCCATGTCTTCTTGGAACCTCTTCTTGGCACATACCTCTTCTTCCCTGCCACCACCTCCACCACCACATCCCTGCCACCACCACATCCCTGCCACAACCACCGTCACCAACACCCACCTGCCATCACACCCCACCTGCAACCACCATCCACCTGCCACAACCCCCACCTACTCCCGCCGGCCACCACCACAACTACCGTCACCACTATCCACCTGCCACCACAACCACCATGAAAACCCCTCAAATCCAAAAACCCACTCAAAATCCCCAACTTACCGGTTTTAAGAAGAAACAACCACCAAACAACCACCGTGCCGGAGAAACGGCTGGCCGGAGAAGGAGATGGCGGTGGTGGTGACAGATTGTAGAGAGAGAGAGAGTTTGTAGAGAGAGAGTTCAAGGCTAGGGTTTGCGGTGGTGATGATGAAGGCAGAGAGAGAGATCGAGGGAGGAGAGAGAGATCTGTGAGAGGAGAGAGAGAGACGGTGAAGGGCGGTGGTGTAGTGGTGACGACGGTGGTTGTGTAAGGCGGTGGTGCTTGGTGGTGGTGAGGAAGGCAGAGAGAGAACAGAGGTGTCTGTGTGTGTTTGTGTGTGTTATGTGTGTGAAGATCTTTTTATATAAAAAAACAAACCCTCTTCTCCTTGCAGACTGCAGACATTTGGTCCACCTCTTCTCCTGCAGATGCCTGCAGACGTGGTCCGCAGACTGCAGACCTTTTCCCGCAGAAAAAACAAACAGCACCTAAGAGACCGTTATGACCGATATATCACCTATATTAACTGCATACAGCCCAATATTTGATTTGTCATGTCAGATTATTCTATACGGGCCGTATAACGTTATACAACCCATATACAGGGTGTGGCTTTATTAGGACCCTTTTTAAAACGCAAATGTATTTGATCTTACTTTCTGAATTGTTTATTGGTTGAATGTGATTTAGGTCTGACCGGTATTTCTCGAGCTTCTTTCCTTGTAAGTTTTTGTTTTTTTTTTTTAATTTCTTTGATGTTTGTTTTTTGTTTGGCATGATAACCACTTGTTTGGGATTCAAATAAACATGCAAATTTGAAGTGTATGTTCATAACTCTTTTATCTCTTTTGATTTATAATGATATTTGAAATCAAACATCAAATGCATCTGCTAAAAGAAGAAGGTTTTTGTTACTGGAAACAAAGATTTTAAACTTATGTATATGTTAAAGATATTTGATCGTTGGCAGTGGCGGATCTAGAAAATCCACATAGGAGTAACGTTTCAATAAAAAAAGGGTAACGAAATCGAAAAAACGTCAAATTTTTCCAAAATTTACACTATTGTCGGAGCGTCAAGGGGCAACGGAGGTTACCCCTTCTATCACTCTAGATCCGCCCCTGATCGTTGGGATATTAGTGAAAACGTTGGACTGTATTACTCAAACGTTTGATGATATACATAACGGTTTTAAACCACTTTAAAAGAGATGTGGAGTCAAGAATCACTAGCAGATAGTGGATACCGATTTGTTTCAGTTTATTCAATAATCAATACCCAAGCATGGCATGCATATATTGTATGTTTGGTTACGGTTTGATTAATGGTTTCGTATCCTTATCTTATTTGCAGGCCAAGACGGTTGGTAAATATGGGTTCCAATGTGGTAATCTCCATTCATGCCGTTTTATTTTACTTTTTAAAGTTAACATTCTTTTGACATGCCCGTCTCATTCTTACACGAAACATGTTGTATCTACATTTTTTTTTCCGAATTATAAACCGATGTTTTAGGGCTTTTGATCAGAACGATGATACGAGTCTATTGATGTAAAACTTACCTCGAAATGACTTGATTTTTGTTAATTGGAAGTTTAAACACCCGAATTGAAGCACCGTTTTCGTGGGTTGGGGCAGTATTTCGAGGTAAGTTTTACATCAATCGACTCATATCCTCGTTCTGATCAAAAGCCCTAAAACATCGGTTTGTAATTCGGAAAAAAAAACTTAACTCCGTTAAGCTATTTTAACGGCGGACTATTTTACAAAAAAAAATTGACCAGTTCGGATTATTATCGGCCAATAACTGACTTGGGATTATTATCCGCCAAATTGAGTTAGGTGGGATTATTTATTTCCAATTTGCCTAAAGTTTATCAGTAATTAAGCGAAAAAAATTCCCCTGCTTCGTTTTCCAGCATATTTCAACTGCCAAATGAATCCAACCCTAGTTTCACACACACCATTCATTTTACAAAATATGATCAAATCCCGGTGAACTTGTTTGGTTACCCCCCCCCCCCCCCCCACACACACACACACACACACTAATAAATATGAAATGGGAAACCGGTTTTTCCAAGGTAGTCTGTGTAACATTCAGCAATTGTTTGTGAAGTTTAATCTTTTTTTTTTTAATTTTTTTGTATAAAATGATTTATATTTTTTTTTTATTTTTAGAATTTATCTTTTACTTTTCTTGTTTTGCTTCAAGAATACATTTTTTTTTGGCTAATGTAAGCCAAACTTTGATATACATTTTCTTGTCTGTCCTATTCAGGACTCTTTGCCGGAATCTTTTCGTTTACGCGCTGTGGGATTCGAAGATACCGCAAGAAAAGTGATTGGGTAAGCTACATTACATATGATTATCATTAGATTGTAACTAGCATGCTAGATGACTGAGATTTGATTTTTCGCCAATGTTCGTTTTGGTTTCAAACAGGTGAATGCTCTAGTTGCAGGTGGAGTTGCAGGGGCAGCCATTGGTGCTGGAACCCGAAACTGGCGGCAGGTTGCAGTGATGACCGCTTTCCTTTCTGGGTTTTGTGCCATTGCTGACCAATCAAGAGCAATCTGAACCACACTTGAACCGCTTAAGAACTGGTCTGTGATTTTTGAACCGTGTTTTGAACCGTTTGGAGAATGTTAGAATACTAGAATGCCCAATTACTCCCATGTATAATCTTTTGTTTTTTTTTAATTTCGGATATGATGTTAGCAACCTTTTGATCAATGGGAGTATGGAACCGGTCTAGAATGTAAACAAAACAAGCCGAGCCTGAGCTCGGTTTGTTTAATTCATGAAAGCTTGAGACTTGCTTAAGTTTCAAGCTTTATGTCTAAGGCTCGAGCTTAGCTCGTTAATAATTTTTCAAGTTGGTATTTTGCTTGGGCTCGAGTTCTTTATTATTTATTAGATGTAATTATTTGTTTGTGTATTGTTTTTATTTATATATTTTCAATTTGAGTTGTATAAAAGGAAGTATGTTATATTTAGTTAACTTTACATAATTTTATGTATAATAATACTAGGTTATAGGCACATGTATTATACGGGGTTATATTATAAAAAAAGAAAGTAAAAATATGTGAAGAAAATTATAAATATATGTTGTGTATAATAGAAATTGTAGACCTGTGAACTTTACGGTCTCGATAATCTGATTTCCATAAATTGCAAGTATATAATGGTTGTAGTTCAAGTGGTTGTTAAGAAATATGATTTGAGAAAGAGTAATTGCCATTTTGGTCCTTGTGGTTTGGGTATTTTTGCCATTTTAGTCCAAATCTCAAACTTTTTAAATCTAGGTCCCTGTGGTTTCACTTTTATTGCCATTTTAGTCCAAATTTCAAAAAACCCCTTTTTTAACTGTTGCAACTTGCCTATTTTGTCTTTTTAAAATTCTCACAATTTTTAGCGTCAATTTATATAATATTAAAGAGAAAGGTCGGTGGCTTTCCACCTACCCTTTCTCTTTTTATCTCTTTAATACACTATCCTTTTCTTCCTTTCTTCCAGATCTTTCTACTTCTCCTCTCACCGCCTCTGGTTTGGTCTCCTTTTCAGTCACTGCCACAACACAACAACAAAACCATCAATATCAACGTTTCCGTTCTCTCTCTAAAAAAATTTAAAACTCCGACGAACCCCTAGGGTTCCGACGGTAGCTGTGACGAAGAACCAGGTGCCGGCAAAAATAGAAACATATTACGGCAAAGGCTAGGGTTATGGCGAAGATCCGGTAAGTTTCTTTCCCCTGCATGTTACTTTCAATAATGTTTGATCGGTTGATTTTTGTTAAACCGATGAATATGCAACTTGCGATTAAATTCAGCCGAACTCCGGTGAGAAATTTAGAGGCAATGGCCTCCCTTATCGATTGCCTCTTTCCGACGAAGATGTGGTAGCCGGCAACAAATATGGGATGGTGGTTCGGTAATACATCCTAATGCTTGAGAAGAAGTGTCACGAGGTTTGAAGACTAGCCGCAACGTCCGGTGACTCTAGCGCTGGTAGCTGGACGTTTGATGGTATGAACTTTGTGGCTTTAGTTGATGAATCTTATTGTTGTGTTGACTGATTGGAAAATTTTATGTTTCCTGTTGGCTTCATGGTTTATTATACCTGTGTGGTAAGTGTAATACATTTTTGCCTTTCATGTTTGATTCAAATTGTGTGATGACTGCTGCAAAAGAGTTTCCCAAGTGTATGACCACCCTCATATAATATGCACATGTTTTATTCTTCTTTTATCTGAAAAACCCCTTAAATTCTTTAGTGTTAATCCTCAAGATGTTTGTTGACCGAGTAGTATTTGAACAAATTAAATCGCCTATTGCAATGGGTCTGAGTTTTTCAAATCTCACCATCCATTGAGCAATGGGTTTTAAGGATTTAAATAAATCTGACCAAAGAACATGAGAATATCTTATATTTTAGTGTTTAAAAGTTAACAAGTTAAAATCTTATGTATAAATAATTTTATAGTATATTTCAATAACAAATGCCTCACGTATGTGATGTGCGCATCAGCTTTTAGGATCAAAACACATCGGAGCACCACCCACTTTTTGAATCAAGGTCTGATTGTACAAATTTAGGCTGTAGATATATGTATGTTAATTCACGATTCATAATGTATCTTACACGCACATCTCCAAAACAAGAGTTTTTAGCAGGATTTTGGTTGTTTTTAAACAACTTTTTAGCATCAAATTCATAAAATAAAGTTGCTTTTGTCAAAATCTGAAAAGTTCGTAGATCCTGACAGACGATCAAAAGAATGTAAAACTTTGGGAGTTATAAAATAGGAAATACAGATATATGGATTTAAGTACAATATTTCAGTTTGCTAAATGAAAACTATTCTAATTCCGGATGTGGTGAGTACTTCAGTCTGTCACTCTGTTGACAGCATGTTGCCTTTTCTCCGAGTGTAAATATGATGAGTCGTTATATCGGAATGTAGTTTACGGTTTTATATTGTTCATGATTTGGCAAGTGTGAATGAATATTATAGTGTATATATATTCTAAATGCAGGTTTCAAAAGCATACAACAAGGCTGAAGTTTACTTGCACAACAAGAGGACAAATTGCTGGATCATCATCAAAGACAAGGTTCTGTTAGGTTATATAACCTATTACTTTGGTCAATCAATTTAAATATGTATAAAGGTGAAAAGTTGAAAAAAGACCGCAAAAGGGTTATATTCTTCACTATGATCTGTAGGTATATGATGTCACACCTTATGTAGAAGAACACCTTGGTGGCGATGCAATTCTCGCTCATGCTGGGGATGATTCAACTGAAGGGTTTTTTGGGTGAGCCTCTGATTCTAAAGTGCCTTATCTTTTCACTTAGGCATTTAATTAAAAAAAAGAGTTAAATGCTTGGTTGGTCCCTGTGGTTTATGAAAATTACAGACTTGGTCCCAGTGGTTCACTAATTACAGAGTTGGTCCTAGTAGTTGTAATTTTTGCACTCGGGTGGTCCTTTTCACTAATCTTTGTTAGTTTTTTCAGTTAAATACTTGTAAAATTACTATATTACCCATGAACCATTAAAAAAATAAAAAAATATAAAGGAAATAGGGCCCACTCCTCATCTTCTTCATCATCACCCGTTTCTCTCTCTCCCTTTCAAAAACTCAGCCACCTCCTCCTTCACAACCTTCACAACCTGCAACCACCTCCACCCCGGTTATTAATCCAGTCTGCAACACGCGATGACAAACAAACAAACACCGTAAAAAGCATAAATGTTTTGAAATCAAAACAAACGTAGCAAAGATAATACACCCTCGTCTCCCTCATTTCACTCTGCAACTTCCCCTGTTCATCCTCGAACCCGTTATCGGATCCTTTTCCACCCAATTCAGGGATTCTGCTGTCGTTTTCTCTGTTGAATATTGTGGGTTTTGATTAGCTTTCAATACTCTTATTATATCGTGTTATCTTGGATTGAAAGTTTGGGTTAAATCTAGTTCACTTACATTTCTTGCAGAGAAATTCGCCGAAATCCGTATTCTCCGGCGACAAGATTTTCTTTTATGGTCAAGAGTCTATTGTTTTGGTCAAATTAAAGCTAATTAAATTAAAAAATATTCTATTGTTCTTCTTTTTGGGGTATCCTCTGTTTTCACAGAGAGGGAAACAAAAAACCACTAAAAATATCCAATCTGTACTTACTTTCTCTCTCTAGAAATGAGATCATCAAACCTTCAATGTTTTTTGGATTCCACAACCCCTGTTGTTGCTTCTCAGTTTCTTTCAAAGGTTTGTATGTATTGATTTAAATCGATCTAATGAAAACTACTGAAGGGGTATGGTCCCAGTTCTCGCGTCAGCATCGACCGCGAGTGACCATTACCCTTATCAAAACCCCCACTAGCTAACAACCTACTTGTGCCCATGCGGGAATGCGTCGACACAGTGGTTGAATCCAATCTGTCCAGTGATAGAGGAGGACTTACCTGGAATATGAGAACGGTATAGTGATGCGGCTGGCACCGCATCTGGTGTATGAAAACGGAAGTATTCACAGCGATGCGGCCTGGCACCGCATCCAGTGAACACTTCTATCAATACAGAGAAGCTGGATAACAGCAACAATCACCACAGACGATGATGCGGCTTGGCACCGCATCTCGCGTATTTCTTGATCAAAGAGTGAGACGCGGGAACATCTGCAGTTACCGCAAACAGCGATGCGGCCCGCACCGCATCCTGTATACTCAGCAAGTGGGACTGACACCACAGAGCAAGTAGCACCAATGGCAGCCGCCTGTCAGGTCTACGTAAGCGACAGACTGACGTGGCATCACCTCCACAACCGACATGCCTGACACCCCTGCAAAGGTGCAACATGTCGTCAGTCTATCCATCCACCTCCTCCTTCACTCCTCGGCTATAAATACCAACCCCAAATCAGGTTTGAGGTATCTCTTCACAACTCTCTCACTACTACTACTCTCTCACAACCGATATGCCTGACACCCCTGCAAAGGTGTAGCATGTCGGACACGACGTATCACAGTACGCATTTGTGATCCCTCCGGAAATGGACCCTCACACCTGGTATGACCAGCAGGCCGCCCTGCTGGCCGCAACATATAACCGAGCTTGCGCTGAAGCGCAAATACAAGCCGGGCCTACCCCGGCACCGCACACACCTGCAGGTCGTATTTTACAATATGACGGGAGGGCACCCTCACGTCCAGCCTCCAGAAGCAGACGTGAGGACCGCAGATCCTCTTACTGCGAGGTCCGCACAATAAATGAGGACGATTCCTCATATGGGTCCCACACCAGAGGCCCAATACAAAGCCGCTTGAGCCCCCAAGGCGGTAACAGGCGGCGATCCACAGTCCACCGCAGTTCCGGCATCCAAAGCCGGCTGGGACCCCTGCCCCAATATGAAGGTCATGGCCGTACGACCCGGACGACCATACATATTGCGGGGATTCGCATGACACCAGTAGTAGACCGAGGGGACGCAACTATATCCCTCCCACTCATCCACGCAACACATACCTCAGGGCTGCAAAGCACCCTGAGAACCAGCCCTACAGGCCGAAAGCTGCGGCTGAAAACTCCAAATTCGCCCCGCGAATTGCCCACGCCCATGTTACCACAACAAAATTCCCATTCAACGTGGGAAAATACAACGGTTCGTCCGACCCGGACGACCACATGAACGTTTTCATGGGCGCGGGATGCAACGGCCAGTGGGATGAACCCACTTGGTGCAATTTTTTTCCCCCAAACCCTCACAGGTTTAGCCAGGGCTTGGTTCAATTCATTGCCAGTAGCGTCACTGGCCTCATTCGAGGACTTGCATTCAAAGTTCCTTGCTCATTTCAGCCAGCAACGACGTCACGAACGTGATTCGTTAGACGTCATGAATATCTGGCGCAGGGACGACGAATCTCTAGAAGCATTCGTCGTCCGATACAATAAAGAGTGCCTAGAAATAGGTGACGTGGTAGACCAAATGGCACGGAACCATTTCATCAAGGCCGTCAGGGACAAACAGATGGTTATGACCATCTCTGACAAGGAGGGCTTGCCTAAAAAATGGGAAGATGTCATGGCCGCAGTCAAGACATACGCCCAAACACAGCGGTCCCTTGAACCGCATATGGCAAAGGCACAGCCCAAAGCCGAAACCTCCCACCAGGGGTCCAAGCGTAACAATAAACGCAACCGGAACGTTGGAAATCGCGACAGCATTTCCAAACCATACTTCCCGCGGAACAACCCGTTTGACCCAAGGAACCACAATCCCCAACGGGACAACCGGGCGCCAACGAAAGATTCTCGGGACCGCAACCGGACCGAAATCACTGCGTCGCCAAGCGAAGTCCTTCTTACGGACGCACAGCTCTTGCGACCGGCACAACCAATGAAGTACAAGAAAAATCAGGATCTCACTCTTTATTGTGAGTATCATAAGGACTCGGGCCACACCACAAACAACTGCATCAGTCTCCGAATGGAGATTGAACGAGGCTTAAAAGAGGGGAAACTGCAACATCTTTTGCCAGGTGGGCAGAAACCCACCAAGCGCATCACCCCTCATGGCGAAGGCACCTCCTCAGGGAAGAGGACCATGTATGTGGCCTCAACCCACATGATCAACGGTGGTAAAGGCAGGCCGCGCAAGGCGGCGAAAAGACCGGACAATGACTGGAAAGACGAGTAAGTCGTCTTTCCAAAAGTCCGAGGCGGCCCGCGCGACAGACGCGCCGTCGTTATTACAGGCCAACTGGCTCATTACTGCACCGATCGTCTATTCATCGACCCGGGCAGTACTTCCGATATCATCTACGAGCAATGCTTCAACCAGTTCGATCAGGAGGATAAAGATCGGTTGCAAGCAGTGGACTACCCGTTGGCCGGGTTCGCAGGGGAAACTGTCTTTCCCCTAGGCTAAATTACGTTCCCTGTGCGTCTTACCAGCGGAAGACACACACGAACAGAAGAGGTAAACTTCATGGTCTTACCTCATACTTCCAAATATGACATACTCCTTGGGAGAGAATCCCAGGGTGATTTCAATATAATTACGTCCGTACCCCACTCTGCTATCGGTTTCCCAACCGAAACGGGGGTCGCAATAATCTATGCACGCGGAGACGTCATGATGTCGGACGAAATGCGTCCGACCAAGATAGCAAGGCCTACCCCCAACAATCAACCGGAAAAATGGGTTCTCAACGCGAGATACCCGGAACAAAAGGTTACGTTGGGCCACGCCTTGTCCGCTAACACCAAAGCGCACCTGAAGCAGCTTCTCTTCAGGAATCAAGACATTTTCGCGTGGACACCCGCAGACATGACCGGAGTCCCGCATGAAAGCGCGCAACATTGCTTAAATACCTTGCCAGGTATTAAGCCGGTGATCCAAAGCCAACGCCACCTTGGATCCGCTAAAAACCAGGCGATGCATGAGCAGGTGGAAGAACTGCTCTCCGCAGGCATCCTGCGGGAAGTTAAATAACAGACTTGGTTATCCAACCCAGTCATGGTAGAGAAACCATCCGGGGGCTGGCACATGTGCGTCGATTACAAAGACCTCAACAAAGCCTGTTCCAAGGATTGTTACGCACTTCCAGAAATCGACGAAAAAGTCGATAACCTCGCACCTTTCAGACGGAAGTGTTTCCTCGATTGTTATAAAGGCTTCCACCAAGTACAGATGGCAGTCGAGGATGAAGACAAAATGGCATTACGCACTCCCACCGGGAATTACTGTTATACAAAAATGCCGTTTGAATTGCGAAATGCGGACAAATAAGCAAAAGTGTCAAAAACTGATGAACGACACTTTCCGCGGACAAATAAGCAAAAGTGTCAAAATCTACATGGACGACCTAGTCGTCATGAGCATGGAGGAAGATACCATGCTCACTGATATTGAACGAACATTCCAAACTCTGCGAAGCGTTAACATAAAGCTCAATTCAGGGAAATGCTCGTTTGGAATGGAAGAAGGCAAATTCCTGGAATTCATCGTAACCAAAGATGGATTCAAGGTAAACCCGGAAAAGGTTCAGGCAATCGAGCGCATGTCGTCGCCTTCAACGATGAAAGAAATGCAACGGCTGGCCGGCAGGCTAGCCGCACTAAATAGATTCTTAGCCAACCATGCAGCTAAGTCATATCCTTTCATCAAGACCCTGCGTAACTGTTTAAAGAAAGAACAATTCCAGTGGACCGCAGAGGCCGAAAATGCTTTCCGAGAAATGAAGGAGTGTTTGATACAACTCCCAACTCTAACCGCACCACGTAAGGATGAACCACTCATATTATACCTATCTGCCGCAGACAACGCGGTAGGTGCGGTACTGATAGTGGAGCGGGAGGGGGTTCAAACGCACATCTATTACATCAGCAAGATGCTCAACGACCCAGAAACAAGATATTCAATAATGGAGAAATTGGTATTAGCACTAATGCACGCATCAAGACGGTTGCGACGCTACTTCGCAGACCATATAATCACGGTGCTAACCAATTATAGGATCGGCCCGATCCTATTCAAACTCGACATTTCTGGTAGAGATTAGCGAAATGGGCAATCGAGCTGGGCGCACACACACTGAACTATAAACCGCGCCCCGCGATTAAAGGCAAAGTCTTAGCTGATTTCGCCGCCGAGGTACCGGCCAATCGCATTCAAGAATGCGAAGCAGCACAACATCCTACGCTAACACCAGCTTCCTCGGAGATTTGGGCACTTTTTACTGATGGTGCCTCGAACGAGGAAGGTGCAGGCGCAGGTCTGCGACTCGTCAGCCCTGATGGCCAAGAACTTACATATGCAATCCGCCTCGATTTCAAAAGCACAAATAATGAGGCAGAATATGAGGCTTTACTGGCAGGACTACGTTTAGCAGTCAAACTCGGCGTGCAACATTTGGAAGCACACATCGACTCTTTGTTGGTTGCAGGACAGATACGCGGCGACTACGCCGCAAAGGGGGATATCATGATCCTCTACCTCGAGCAAGCCCTGCAACTAACATCAAAGTTCACTTCATTCAATATCCGACATATCAACAGAAGTGAAAACAAATCCGCAGATGCACTCTCAAAACTTGCATCCACCAGCTTCCAACACCTGGCAAAGGAGATACGCATCGAAATTTTGCAGAATCCTACGTTACCCCTACGCCAGGTCAATGTCATCCAATACGGCACAACATCTTGGATGACACCAATTATTGCATACTTGCAATCAGGTGTGACTCCCGAAAGCAAGTCAGAGGCACGCAAGCTACAATACAAAGCGTGCCATTATCAAATGGGAGATGGTATCTTATACCGTAAATCATACCTAGGGTCACTCATACGATGCGTCAACCCCCAGGATGCCACATACCTCATCAGAGAAATACACGAGGGAATGTGTGGCATACACGCAGGACCACGCATGGTAGTGGCCAAGATCATGAATGCTGGGTATTACTGGCCCGGCATGCACCTGGATGCTGTCAAAGAGTTGCGCAAATGTATTAACTGTCAACGACATGCTCCAAAAACTTTGCGCCCCAAGAACAACTTGGTCCCGGTCACCACCGCATGGCCCTTTCAGAAATGGGCAATCGACGTGGTCGGACCCTTCCCAGACGCACCAGGTGCGGTCAAATTTATCATAGTAGTGGTTGATTACTTCACAAAATGGGTAGAGGGGAAACCGCTCGCCTCAACCACTGCTATGATAACAAGGAAATTCATTTGGGAACACATCATCTGCCGTTTCGGTCTACCAATGTGCATCGGTACCGATACCGCTACCAACTTTGCTGCCGATGAATTTCAAAAATGGCTAGAAGAACTACACATTGAACACATATTCTCATCTGTGGCTCATCCGCAAGGGAATGGCCAGGTTGAGAGTATCAACAAAAGTCTAGTCGAAGGCATCAAAGCAAGGTTGGGAACAGCCAGGCGTGGTTGGGTCGATGAACTCCCAAGCATCTTATGGGCTCACCGCACAAGCCCAAAAACAAGCAACGGGGAGACACCCTTCAGCCTGGTCTATGGCTCAGAAGCAGTGATCCCCGCGGAAGTAGGCATCCCTTCACCCAGAATGTTGGCCATTGAAAATATAGACAACAGTATGGAACGCAGGATTGACTTGGACCTCTTGGAAGAAAGGCGTGAAAACGCTGCCATCAACGAGGCCAAGTACAAATCCAAACTTGAAAAGTACTACAACTCACGCGTCCGCGTTTGTACTTTCAATCCAGGAGACTACGTCCTCCGCGACAACGAAGCATCTAATGCTGAACGCCCAGGAAAACTTGCCCCCAAGTGGGAAGGACCCTACCTCATCAATGAGGTCTTGGGCAAGGGCGCATATAAGTTACAAACATTAGAAAGCAAACCTATCGCACGTACATGGAATGCACAACAGCTTAGACGCTGTTACATGTAAGCCATGTTTTACATTTTCATGTAACCTATCGGGCCGCAGGCCATTTGCAAATAAATAAACGAACAATTCAATGCAATATTGTTTGTTACCATTATTACAAATGCGTGTTTCACTTCGCGGTATCCGCAAAAACAGATTGGCAAAATCTTCATTCCCGATACCCACACAAAGTGCTAACCACACACAAATATTGTAATAGGCCAGCAAAAGACAGAATATTACGTGTCTCACCGGCTGGATAGAAAAGTTTTTACAAAACTTACACAATTCCTAAACCCTAATAAGGCAAACAATGGAGTTGACCCAATACTCATACGACAAAGGCATCGAGTATACTCAACCCCATTCACAATGGGTAGAGTTCCGGACAAGTTTTACAACACTTGCACAATTCCTAAAACCTAACAAGGCAAGCAATGGAATTGACGCATACTCATACGACAACGGTATGGAGTATACTCAACCCCATTCACAATGGGTAGAGTCCCGCATACACACGTTCAAACATGCAAGAAGTAAAAACACTTGTACAAATTGAACAACAAACTTTATATTCAAAAAATTCAGACACCCACGCGGTGCATAATGGATTTACATAAAGTTTCCAACATATACAAAAGGAAAACAAAAAAGGGGCACACAGGCCAACCTAAGTCCTATTTTGTACCACTGGTACCCGCGCCATCTTAGCCGCCACCAGCAGGATTTTCCTCCTCTGCGTCGGCATATAGCATCCGCAACCGGTCTACATAATCCGCGGCCTCTAAACATTCGTCCAACTTCTCCACACAAGAGAGAGACGTGTCATAAAAGGAGGCAACAGCCGCATCAAGGAGCGCTTCGGTGTCCACATCACGGAACCCGGACCGTTGGTCAGTATAGCCGCCTTTAGACATGACGTTCATGTGACCGAGACAGCGGCTATAACTAGCTTTAAAACCGGCATCGCGGGCACGTTGCTTGACCAAGTCTAACCCAGTTGCGATCTCAGGCGCATCCATGATAGCTTGAACAATCTGCAACAAAAGAACAATAAGATTCATATGCTAATCCGAATAAATACAAAGGCACGGGATACTTACATGTGCAATACTGTGACTCCGCATCCATTGACGGTCAGCCTCAAGCTGGTTAAACGAAGAGGTCAAGGCATCTCTGGCCTCGATAGCCATATTTGCCCGCTCTTCCGCTACAGTCACGCGGGCCGTGAGGTCCGCAACCTTGACCTCCTGGGTCTGAACCTCGGCCTTTCAAAAGCAAGAAACCGTTTACATGAAATCAGTAAACATTCTCAAAGGAAAAGAGGAAAAATAAAACAGGAAAAACAAATCATACCTGAAGGCTGCTAACAACCTGATTCAAACGGGTCCGCTCAGCATTCGCCTCTTGAAGAGCCTTAGAAGCATGGCTCTCCCTCTCTTTGGCCTTTTCAAGGGCCTTTGCGGCAAGAGCCCCCGCCTTTTTGGCCTCGTCAAGCGCCTTTACAGCCCGGGCCTCCGCCTGTTGGGCTTTAACCGCAATCACCTCGGCCGCAGCCTTCTCTTTGCTCAAAGCAGCATTCGCTGCCTTGGCATTTGTTAGCTCCTGGCGAACACGAAACAGTGTTTCATTCACCCTGGCCCAAGATTCTTTCCATGACTTACGCTCACTAGAAAGAGTTTCTCGCCAACTCTTGCGCTCCTCAGAAAGTAACTTGGCAAGAGTACGAACCTGTTTTATCTCAGCAGTTGCAGCCCACTCTGCGGTCTGTTTCTGCTTCTCAAAAGCAGCCCGGTCCCTTTCAAGCCGCTCCGCACCCGCACGAGCAGCCTTCACCAACTCTTCCGCTTCGGCCCGCAAGCAAGTAGCTTCCTCCTCCTTGCGGCCTAGCACCTTGTAATCTTCCAGAATGGCGTTCGCCACTATGAAACTTCCCACTAAATGGTAGAAAGTTGGTCGATGCGCAGCTCACGAGGTGCGGAACGGGCACGTTCAGCTTCAAATGGGGTGCCCAGACCACCCAGAATTTCCTTACATGCAGAAGGATCATTAGAAATATCATCCCCCTGCATAACAGCCCAGGGGGGTCGATGATAACTCGTACTCCGATCCGGAGTGTACGTACGGTAGTACCATTCCAACTCAGACTCTCCAGGCTGAATTGGAGGTCCTTCATAACCCGCACCCCCGGACGCGGAACCAGAAGCCTTCTCAGCAGTTGTAGACTTCTGCGATCCAGCCCCAAATTTTTGTGGTCCAACATCAGAAAACCTCAAGTCCAATCCTTCACCATCATTTGGACTGATCAGGTTGTTGGAGGAATCCACAGTATCAAAAATCTGGGACGCAGTCTTCTCCACCGTTTTCTCCACCTGCACGGAGGGATCAGGAACCACCTTAACAAAAGGTGCCGCAGGCTCCTTTGGTACCCCCGCATCCGCAGCTGTAGTACGCGAGGGAGACAAAGGAGCATCAAAGAAAGAAAACCCTGCATCTTGTGGTTTTGAAATACAAAGAAGGCAATAACAATCAATAAACAAGTTGTGCATACAAAACACTTGCAAAGTTAAACACTTACCAGCAGGGACCGAGGGTTTCTTTTGAGTCGGACCAGTCCTTTTAGACTGCAGCTTCCGACGTTTCAATTCACCACCAGCAGCAGCTGCCTCCTCCGGTTTCCTCTTACCACCATCAAGGGTGGAACCCGCACCAGCCCCGCCTACAGCCGCACCACCACCTGGAACACCCAAACCCTCAAGGGTATCATATACTACCACGTAATCGGTATATCTGCGGTAACAAGAACGATAGGTACCTGCGGTCTGTGACACCAATGGAGGGGCAGCAGTACCCTCAGTCTTCTCCTTACCGCGACCCCGCGCGGTTTTCTTCACCTGCTTCTTCTCCACATGTTTCTTGGGGATACGCTTTTCAAACTTGCCCAGATCCCCAAGTATACCTGTAGTGAAACAATCAAGCAAAATACTTACAAGGGTGAACTTTGAGAACAAGAGAAACTTAGAAAATACATTCGCCTTCTGGCACAGGTGCATTCATCACAGCACGTGTGGGCACGCGGAAGTTGCCAACAATCTCCAGATTGAAACCTTCCCGTACATCAACCGCAATCAGCTCAACTTTGCCCTCGAAATCGGGCTCAAACATCCTCCACAGACCAACCGCATCCACTGATACAACACATGCACATTACTAAAAGGATAATGAAGCAAGGAAAATAATCAAGAGTAACAGGCTTACCACCGCTCTTTTCCCGCAGAACGGGCCTTGCCTAGAGAACCAGGCTTACCACTGGTTGTTGTCTAACTTCTTGAGTTCAATAGGCTGCAGTCTAGAGAACCAATCCACAGTCTTCGCGGTGGGAACATGAATATCCTCATCAGTAACACCCACATTTACGTCCCGGAAAGTCATATGGGCGTAGACCGCCCAAGCTTTGACGTAAAAGAATTTCCTTTTCCAAAGGGTCACACCCTTGGGAGGTGTCATCAACTTCAAACTCCCATGTCGTTGATTAAAAGAAAAAAATCCGGTGTTCACTGTCAACTGGTAAAACCGCCGGAAATTCTCAACAGTGACGTCCAACCCATGGGCACGAAAGGTGTATTCAAAGTTCCTAATCCGGAACATCCCAAATGGACTTAGTTGGGAGATATGGAGATGATAGTACTCTAGCACCTCCGCAACGAACACTGTCACCGGCAATCGAAGGTTGCCATCGGTGAAAAAATCAGCCCACAATGTGATATAGCCGGCCGGAGCATCGGCACCAGTATCACCCTCTTGTGGGTAAGTGGCTTTCCAGTCGTCGGCCATCTGAATAGTGGTCATCAGGTTTTTAAAACCACCTTTCGTCCACTTCAATACCGTTAAACCACCACCGACGGCACTACCATCATCATCTTCATCTTCATCAGCCGCCACAACCGGCTGTTCAGGGTTTTCACCCTCCACATTGTGTGGATTTGATGGTTCAGCCATCAGAAATATAGACGAACGGAAGAACGTGAGTGGAAAAACTCAAACTACCTCACCGAAATTTCAGAAAATCTTATCGGAAAAGACAGAGGACACTTTTTCTCTCACCGAAATTTTTGAAATTTTTGAACAAGTGAGGGGAAACCACAACGATTTCCCCTTATATACTCATCGCAATAAATGCAGCATGGAAACTGAATCATCACGTCCAAAAAGAGCGAATTATGCGGCACCACGTGTCAAGCGCCGTTTCCGCTGACGGTTATCACGCGCGCGTGGCCGCCCACGCGCCTGACAAAAAAGACGTTTACACTCCTGCTACAGTGCATTTAGTGACCTCGGGCAGTGCAAATGTCCTTTCATTTCAGCACATGCCAAAAAATCTCACCAACTTCCACCAACTCACACGTGCGCTCAGCCACGTGTACAACAAAAAGCGACAACATTATCCAAACACAAGCGGCATGCGGTTTCTCTGGCATACCGCACCATAACCCATACCGCATGTCGTTTTTTTACAAACCCCTAAAAATAGGCAAAAAATATATATCTCTACATTATAGGGGGTATGATACCTATCCGCACATACCCACGAGCACACGTGGAATATGCGGAAATGACACACACGAGCCCGTACAAGTGTGTCAGATGCTCAGAACCAACATTGTTCTTTGGACTGAATCGCATCTCAGGAACAGGTAAACCGCATTGCCTTCATTCTCTTCAAGCTTCAAATCCCTCCTGTCCGGTTCACAACCACAGAGGGTGCATAAACAACTTCTTCAACAAGAAGAAAGAAGGGAATGTACGCAAACGCACATCAGCAACCCTGACTCCTGATCCTTCAAGAGCTACATCCGAGCAACACACCCGTTTCAAACGAATATAGGGTGATAAAACCGCGGACACTCATGAGTCGCTGCGGACACACCCATAGCTCTTCAAATGGTTGCTACGGAAGAGCCACAACTAAGTCATCACATAGATGAACGAAGCTACTTCAAGGAAAACTCCTCGGTATTGGATCGTGAAGGAAAGTGGCTAAACACTAATGAGATCCCTAATGATCACAAGAGATCTTGTCGAACAACAAGCGACCGAACAACGGTAACAAGTCTGCTTATGACTTTGCTGCCCCACTTGTGAAATGGATAGAATAAACAATGGTGGGCATTACCATGCCTATGACCATGTTTATTTGACCATTATCCAGATTCACATTGTTCGACCAAACATGGCCAACAATGTCGCAAGTATCCAACATTGTTCACCCAACCGTGGCCAACAATGTCAAGCAACGAGGTAACCGCAAAGGACGTGCGGTTACTTGAGAGCTAATTGGAAGAACATGAACACCCCACGAAAGGGATCATCATTGGATGTCCAATTATTACAGAAGAACGCTCCCTTCTTCGTTCACCACCTCAAAGGTTGGTTCGAAGTTTGTGCACACCTTCAACCACCATCTCAGAGATTGGTTCGAAGTTTGTACGCACCCCCGGCAGGGTCTCAAGATTGGTTCGACACACCAACAGGTGGCAACCAACCCAAGGCTGAGAATTTCGCATCAAACGAAACACGCTCACCGGTACGGAAGAGGCATCACATGTCACACCCCAACCGATGGCGGAAACATCGGGATGAGACGAAGTGTGTATAGATTGCTAGAGACTTCATAACACTATGTGATAATATTTAATTAAATTCAAATTTCTTTGCAATTGCTAGATTGTCATACAATATTCAAAACAAAATGCAACATTGTTTCAACAAATAACATAACATTAAAAGATAAATAGATTAAAGGTGTGTATCTAGTCCACCCTAAACTTGTTTCATCAATCATCCATACTTCATTAGTCAACCTGCAACATGTATTAAAATAGAGTTTCAATGCAAAGGCAATGAGCGAGTATACAAGTTTGTTTACATAGCATAATAGAATAAAAACTCATATCCAACATGAACATATTAAAATAGTTTCAACCATGCTAGTTTACGCAGTCCAAGTGATAGCCCAAGTTTCCAATGCGTTAAAGTACCTAACCCAAAGTTTCACGGGAGGTTGATATGTCTCCTCCTAACAATACCCCAAAGACTAACGGGGAGGTGCATTACTCCTATAGCGCTACTATTGTTAAGGCGGAACTACAGACAAGAATTAAACGTTCACATAGCACAAAATAGTCTCAAGATTCACAAGTTTCATGTTTCATGTTTAAATGGATAGAGTAAGTTTCAAATAAGTTTCAAGTGTCATGTGCGTTTAATATAGAATACATGTTGCACCCAAAGTGTTAAAAGTAAAAATGGGTTCGAGTATACTCACATAATTGCTAAGTCTTCCGATTATCCAAGTGTTGACGAGCGTAAGAGATTAGGAGGAAGGAACACCGAAGTCTCGAGATTATGAGTTGTTACGATTACGACTCCTAGTAAAAACAACGCACGAGTAAAGATTGGACCAATTCAAGAGTACGAACGAGAGAGAGTTTAGCCTAGATATTTAGAATATCATGAACTTATTATTATTTAATAGTTAAATAAATTAATTTATTTAGATAATTTATCTCAATATTAACCATTAATGTTATAAAAGGGATTATAATGAATTATTTATTATTTTAGAAGTTTATAGCAAATTAGAAAAGAATATTTATTTCATACATTTACGGTTTATAAAGATCCTTATAAGGAAGGAATTTTAGATGAAAACTCGTTTAATTAATAAAGGATTTAAAGGTTAAAAGGTTTTCAAGGAACTTTTAAAGGAATAGAAATTATAAAGGTTTTATTTTGAAACAAAAAGGAAAAGAAAAAGGATTTTAAAAATTAAAATCTCAAAAGTGGCCAAAATAAGTGTACATTTATAATTATCGTTATAAAAATTATTTGAATCCGGTATGTTTGGTTTTATAATTAAACGGTTACCGTTTCACGGATTTATACGAAAAACGGGCAGAGTTTCCTCTGTTTTTGGGCGATCCCGACATTACACGTTGTCGATAACATTGTCAAAACGCAACAATTAATCACAATGTAAGCAATGCATATATGTAAGAATTCTCGTTAAATTACAAAAACATAAATAATCTACTACTCGTATCAGTTCATTGTTTCTTTTGAATGCCGTAAAAGTTCATATTCCTTATAATAAAGCTCCACTGTTATACATCTTAAGTGTGATTAATATATGTTCGACAGTTTCGCCAAAGATAAACAACTAATAATACGGAATAATTTGGAGCGAAACGAGTAGAAGAATCAATACCGAAACAGTGATGTTGACCGGGGTTGACTGAACCGAAGTGACCCGAACGGAACGTGGCTGAACCCGAAGCTGAGAAAAAGAAACAAACCAACCACTCCCGAAGCTGAACCATAATCTGAACCGAACTCGGACTTGATCGAGACGTCAAAATGAACGAGGTTGAATCAAAACTCAAACTACAATGAAACGAAACACGAAATCTGATCCGCATCTCCAACTGGCTCGAACTCACCGTTGACTCGAACCCACTGTTGACCCGAGACGAGCGCCCGAGCCAACCCGAAACCACAAACATCTGCTGATGATAAATTCTGACCCGTATCCGATTCTGTAGCGAACCCGACTAAACCCGAAACCTGGAGCGAGAACCCGAGCCATAATCTGACATGCTTAATCCCGAGCTTAACCGTGAATAACCACCTTTACCGCCGCCGTTGCTGGCGCGGTTGTCGTGTCGGAGAAGAAGACGGGGTACCGGAGTTCGACCGGTGTTGTTGCCGAGGCATCATCGCCGGTAATACGACCGGCACGTCCGGCTCCGCCGCCAGAAGGGATGGCGAGGTCGATGAGAGAAGGAGGGGGGGCTGATGTGTTTGGTCGGCCGGTTAAACCTGCTGGTTCCGTCACCGGAGCCCCGTTGGACTTGCTTGTGCTTGCTGGTCAGTCAAATGAGAGGAGGATAGTGCGAAGATGATGAATGAGTGTTGCATTCTTCATATTTGTTTGAGGTATGAAGCAGGGATCGAGTGGTGTATGTGTGAGATTGTTAGAGATGATGAAGTTTCTAACTTGGTGGGTGAATAAATGTGCAGACAAGGAGAGAAAGATGAGAGGGAACGGCTGTTTATAAAAGTGACTAGGGTTTGTGGCATTTTTAGTTTTAAGAAAGACCATTTTAACCCCTAACCTTTGAAGGGTTTAAATAAATTAGCTAAGTTAACTTAGTTTAAACTATATAACATGGTTAACCACTAACTAGGTTATATGTATATTCTAAAAGAACTGATCTTTACAATTTAAATTAACCGGGTTTGTTTGTATCCTTTTTCTAACTTTAAAGTTTAACGAGGCTAACTAGATTATAATAAAAATAAGCTTTTTAAATAGTAATATTAATTAATCTAATTAATTAAATGTAATCGGATAGATAGATAACTATATTTAAGAACAAATTTAAATTAAAGATAAGGAGTTTTTCGACGATTAAAACGAAACGACGAATACAAAGTTACAAAGTTTCCAAAAATAGGAATATGAACAATGGTTTCTAAAAATGGAAAGTTATGAAAACGTAGGGCGTTACATCACATGACCCTTCCAGACCTCCAGCTTGATTTACAAAGCATAAAGACCATCTACATGGCCTAGGATCTTCTCCAGACTGCAAACTACCTTCTAGACACCATAGTCTAGTACTCCTCCCACATGCAACTTGCATATGGCAGCGACACTAGACTGGGGGGACTTGAAGGGGTATGGTCCCAGTTCTTGCGTCAGCATCGACCGCGAGTGACCATTACCCTTTTCAAAACCCCCACTAGCTAACAACCTACTTGTGCCCATGCGGGAACGCGTCGACACAGTGGTTGATATAACAACCCTCGGTAAAACAGACATCCTCATAATATTTCCGACACCTTAATATATTTTAAAATATCTCGATGTGTCTTTATATGCACCCCGTATGTGAAAACCGAGCCCCAAAATAGATTATACTATATAAAATAAATAAAAACAATAATATTTAATTTGAGGCGGGCCGCGTAGGGCCTCACCTCAAGTCCATACGGGCCGCGCGAATAGGAGAACCAGATATCGCCAAACCATATGCCCAAGCGGGCCGCGTACCTATTCAGTTTAGTTGATGCGGGCCGCGAGCGACCCAATTTGTGGCGTGACCCGGTGCGGCCACGTGTCATCATCGTGGCGAGTCTAGTAGATGAGTCGGACAAGCTAGTCCGTTGACTAGCATTGACGCGGGCCGCGTAGACCCGGCCCAAACTTCACGCGGGCCGCGTGGGGACTCGAATTCAGCACTATAAATAGAAGGCAACGGCCTTCAGTCTGCTTTCGTTCATTTTCTTTCTATCTCTCTACACTTTTAAATAGTGGGCATTATACCCGAGTTCAATATCCCCTAAAATAGCGAGGTTCTGCTACGATGTAAGTATTATAACCCCTGGAGACGTATTAGATACGCTGCCCGATTGATCTAGGGTTCCGTAACGGCTGTCGTGGTTCTGCCCGACGTAGTCGTTGGAATGCCGTCTCGGGGAGGGTATTACTAATGTTAAAATGGGTTATTATACTAACACACGTGCATTTGTGTAATTTATAGATTATCTCCAGGAAACCCTTACGAAAAACCTAAAACAACAATGTGAGTAATCCTCTTTTTGTGTAATCCTTTTTGTGAGTTGATCCTCTTTTTATGTACTCATTTTTGTGAGTAATCTCCTTTTTGTTAAATGTTTTTACAAAACCTTAAATACCTTTCCATGCAAATGACAGTTATTGAGTATTTGTGAAGAATACAATTATAGTGGGTATGTTGGGGTTTTGTATACAAAATTGGTTACTGGCGTGGTAACATCCCATAAGTTGAGTATGACCGTACCACTGATGTTAATTGTGATGTCTTGGATACAAATGTAATTGCGGATGTGCCCTCAATACTGCCAATTGGTTTTTACTTAAACTTGATTAAATTGGGATTCACTCACCAGTATTTCCCACTGACAAAATGTTTTTAAAACGCGTTTCAGGTAACAATATGTGAAAGCCAAATAGAAGCCAGCTGGACAGCACTGAAGGCTTGGAAAAGTGGCAATAAAGTTACCTAAGAATAAAATGGATGTTTTTATTAAATAAATAGGATGTATTCCTATGAAACGTGTGTATTAAAAACTTGGGTTTTTACCCATATGTTTAATGTCATAAAATGTGGTGGTTTACTCTGATTAAAATATTTCCTAACTACGATCCTGATGAAAATTTCCGCTGCCAAATTGAATAAATAAATGTGATACCACCGAAATTGGCTCACGGCCGCCCGTTCCCGGGAGATAGGGATCGGGGGCTGTGACAGAAGGTGGTATCAGAGCTATGCCACTGATTCAGCCACAGAAGTGTTCTGCTGACATCAAAATTCAAAGTGTTAGGAAATAAATTATGGAAATACGTGTATAATTGTATTTCTTGCTATGTGTTATCTGACTATTTGTTAGTTTACAGTATGAGCGACCAAGGACCTTCTGACGCCTATCGTCAACTGTCTGGTTCGCCTAGGAGCGAAGGCACCTCCTCTTCTCAGCCTGCCCTCTCAGGGTATTCTGCTGACACAGAAGAAGGGATCTTTGTGTTTAAGGCACAGTCTGAAGAGCCATTTCCTCAGAAAAAGAGGGGATGGTTCAGTAGGGGAGCGCACGAGCGTAGGAAAAGAATGAAAAAGTTGCAGGAACAGCGAGTGTTAGCCGCAGCAAAAAGAGAAACTGATGCTTATAATCAGGATATGCTCAATAGGGGTATCGCTAATATCCATATTTTAGCAACCACTGCTGCTGACCCAAACCTGGAACAAATGCTAGCACCCCAACCATAAAATCCTGATCAACCCATGGAAATAGAAAACCAGATAGAAATGCCTGATTTCAACCCGGAGGAGATACCTAGGGTACCTGCACCTGATCCTCTAGACCCAAACAACTACGAACCCTGGTGGGACGATGTTAGGGACTACGTGCAACAAAACCCAATTCAGGAAAATGTGCCAATACCCAACTTAGGAGCTTATCCAGGGTTAGATCCTCAAGATCCCTACAACATTAGTGACGCATATGTTAGGGAAATTTTAGAAAATCCATACCCGTACCAAGCCCCTATGCCTCCGTATCAGGAACCCGTACCTCAGTTTCCAAACCCAGTCCTAGAACCTGCACCCCCAATGAGTGCAGAAAATGTCCAGGAACTTAGGACTTTTGGGGAGGAAATTTTAGAAAGCAGTGATCGTATGCGACAGGTGGGAGAACGCCTCGTATGGAAATACGATGAGCGTAATATGGATTTTTGGATGAATCCATATCAGTGAAGGTGATGCTAGAAACAGTAATAATAATAATAATATAATAATATATGTGTGTATGTGTTAGAAAAAAAAAAACTACGGATGCATACTATTAGTATTGTAGCTTTACATTTCAGTCGGTACTGTAATTTTTTATTTCTGTACTGGTGTGTACTGATGCATACTATATAAAAAGAGTAAAAGTCGCAATGCTCGACGCTTTTGGTTAAAAAGTGCGTGTCATGTGATTGGCTATATATAAATATTATTTGTGATATTAATATTTGGTAAATGTCTAAAATTCAGATGGCCGACGCGGGAAATCAAGAAAATCTGAATAACGATAACCAGAGTAACATTAACGTGGTTAATGGGAATTCGGACAATAATAACAACGGAAATCAAATGGATAATAGTGCCGTTCAGCATATTGTGGCACAGGGAATTATAGATGCGATGCCATTTATTATTCAAACAGTTCAGGAAGCGAATAATAAAAGTAAGCATAGCAGTAAGCGACCAACTGAACCCGAAAACAGCGTGAACAATGGACCCATACTTCAAGCACCCGTTCCCAAAAGAAGAAGAACCATGCCACATGGTTGTTCTTACAAAGAATTCTGGTCCTGCAAACCAATAGAATTCTCGGGCAATGAAGGACCCATTGCAGTTTTACGCTGGATAGAGAAAACTGAGGCAGTTCTGAAAATAAGCAAGTGTGCTGAAAAAGATAAAATAATGTTTGCTTCAAATCTGTTTAAAAATGCAGCCTTAGAATGGTGGAACACTATCCTCCAATCCAGAGGAAGTGATAGGATTTATAATATGGAATGGGAAGAATTCAAGAACATGGTAGAAAGGAAATTCTGCCCTCCCAATGAAAAAGAACAGATAGCAAATAAGTTCCTAAATCTAAGAATGACCGGGGTAGATAGTAAGGGTTACACTACCACATTCTTTGAATATGATAGGATAGTACCTACCCTTGCATCACCTGAACCGGTATTAATCTCCCGTTACATCTGGGGATTAATTGGAGAAATTAGACATGTAGTCAAGGCAGCTAGACCCCAAACCATAGAGGAAGCTGTAGAACTAGCTAATACCTTGACAGATGAGTTAATCCGTACTAGAGAAGAAGATCAGAGGAGAAACCTAACCCAAAGGCTTACTCAAGAATTCCGTTCTGGGAATTCCAATCGTAAGAATGTAGGTTCTACCTCTGCACCCTACTGCAAAGCCTGCAGAAAGAAGCATTCTGGAAGATGCTCTACTTACTGTAATTTTTGCAAGGCCCCAGGACACAAGGAAGAGAATTGCAAGAAGAAATCCAGTAATGGAATGTGTTTCAATTGTGGGGAAAAAGGTCACATTAGGACAAACTGTCCGAAATTGGCTCCAGCTGCAACCAACAAAAATCCTAAAAATGCCAGAGCATTCGTGCTAACTACAGAGGAAGCCAGGATGATTCCAGACGTCATTGCTGGTACGTTTTTAGTTAATGATATTTTTGCTAAAGTATTATTTGACTCTGGTGCAAACCAAAGTTTTATTAATACTTCGTTTTGCAAACTCCTAAATCAATCATTAACTAAACTACCACAAGAATGTCTAGTGGAAACCGCAAATGGAGAGACTGTTAAGATTTCTGAAGTCTTGCAGGGGGCAAGAATAGAAATTTATAATCAAAAATTTATGGCAAACCTTTACCCAATGAATCTGGTTGGATTTGATGTAGTATTAGGAATGGATTGGTTAATAGCCAATAAAGCCAGTATTTTATGTGATCAAAAGACAATTTAATTAAAATCACCAAGAGGTGAAAAGATCTCAATTAAAGGAGATAAACCTTTTAGATCCACTAAATTCATCTCTGTGATGAAAACTGCAAGTTGTATAAGAAAAGGATCTATAGTGTATTTGATTTCAATAATCACTAACACTAAAGGAAAAGAAGTAAAAGATATTCCAGTAGTATCCCAATTTTCAGATATCTTTCCAGAAGAATTGCCAGGACTACCGCCAGACAGGGAAGTTGAATTCAGAATTCATCTGTTACCAGGAACAGCACCGATTGCCAAAGCACCTTACCGTTTAGCACCCGCTGAAATGCAAGAACTGAAGAAACAACTAGACGAGTTGTTGGAAAAGGGATTCATACAGCCAAGCTCATCGCCATGGGGAGCGCCGATTTTATTTGTTAAAAAGAAAGACGGATCAATGCGTATGTGCATTGACTACCGTGAATTGAACAAAGTCACGATTAAGAATCGGTACCCATTACCGAGGATCGATGATTTGTTTGATCAACTTCAAGGAGCTCGATTTTTCTCTAAAATCGATTTAAGATCAGGATATCATCAATTAAAGGTACAGGAAGAGGATATTCCTAAAACCGCATTCAGAACAAGGTATGGTCATTATGAATTTACTGTCATGCCATTTGGTTTAACCAATGCCCCAGCCGCATTTATGGACATGATGAACCGAATATGTAAGCCATATTTGGATAAATTCATAATTGTCTTCATAGATGATATTCTAATTTACTCTAAAAGTAAAGATGAGCATGCAAAGCACTTGCACTTACTTTTAAGTTTATTGAGAAAAGAGAAGCTTTATGCTAAATTTTCAAAGTGTGAGTTTTGGTTAGAACAAGTACAATTCCTCGGACATTTAGTTAACCATGAAGGAATTCATGTAGATCCAACGAAAATCGAGGCAATTACCAAATGGAAAACCCCAGAATCACCAACTGAAGTTAGAAGTTTCTTAGGATTGGCCGGTTATTATAGAAGATTTATTCGAGATTTTTCTAGAATAGCCATTCCTTTAACTAAGCTAACCTGTAAATCTGTTAAGTTTGAATGGGGACCAAAACAAGAAGAAGCCTTTAGAATCCTTAAGCAAAGATTAACCCATGCACCCATACTAGCATTACCAGAAGGAACTGAAGACTTTGTAGTCTTTTGTGACGCTTCTAAATTAGGTTATGGATGCGTATTGATGCAACGTCAAAAGGTTATAGCTTATGCATCTAGACAGCTTAAGAGTCATGAAGGAAATTATTCGACCCATGATTTGGAATTAGGAGCCATAATTTTTGCCCTTAAGATTTGGAGACATTATCTTTATGGTAGTAAGTTTACCATATTCACAGATCATAAGAGTTTAAGATATGTCTTCGGGCAAAAAGAGTTGAATATGAGACAGAGACGCTGGATGGAATTACTTAGTGACTATGATTGTGATATCCAGTATCATGCAGGAAAAGCCAATGTGGTGGCTGATGCTTTAAGTCGAAAATATCACGAAAAACCAAAAAGGGTACGTTCTCTTAAATTAAATCTACAAGTAGATTTAAACAATCAGATTAGAAAAGCACAAGAATCAGTAATCAAGGAAGATACTGAAAAGTTAAAGGGAATGATTAAGGAATTAAAACAAGGAACAGATGGAATTTGGAGGTTCCATAAAAAGAGAATGTGGATACCTAAATTAGGAAATTTACGTCACCGTATATTAGAAGAAGCCCATAAGTCTAAATATACGATGCATCCAGGAAGTGATAAAATGTACCAGGATTTAAGGAAAAATTTCTGGTGGATAGGAATGAAAAAGGACGTAGCAGCTTATGTTTCTAAATGTTTAACTTGCTCACAAGTTAAAGCTGAACATCAGAAACCCTCAGGATTGTTACAAAAATTAGAAATACCAGTTTGGAAATGGGAATGGATAACAATGGATTTTGTTACCAAATTGCCTAAAACAAGAAAAGGTAATGATACAATCTGGGTGATTGTAGATAGGTTAACCAAGTCAGCTCATTTCTTACCAATGAAGGAAACCTTTAGTATGGAACAATTAGCCAAATTATATGTAAATAAAATTGTTTCATTACATGGCATTCCTTTATCAATTGTTTCTGATAGAGATAGCCGTTTTACTTCTCATTTTTGGTCAAGTTTCCAAAAAGCAATGGGAACCAGGATAAATCTAAGCACAGCTTATCATCCTCAAACGGACGGACAAAGTGAAAGGACAATTCAGACAATGGAGGACATGCTTAGAGCTTGTGCAATTGATTTTGGAGGTAATTGGGACGAACACTTACCTTTAATAGAATTTTCTTATAATAACAGTTATCACACAAGTATCAATGTTGCACCATTCGAAGCACTTTATGGACGAAAGTGCAGAACCCCAGTCTGTTGGGCAGAAATTGGGGAAAAACAATTATCTGTACCTGAGATAGTACAAGAAACAACTGATAAAATCATTCAAGTCAAGGAACGACTGAAAACAGCACGTGATCGCCAAAAGAGCTATGCTGATAACAGACGCAAACCATTAGAATTTCAAGTGGGAGATAAAGTGTTATTGAAAGTCTCTCCCTGGAAAGGAGTGGTAAGATTCATCAAAAGAGGAAAGCTTAGTCCCCGGTATATTGGACCTTTTGAAATTATCCGAAGAATAGGACCTGTAGCTTATCAGCTACGACTGCCAGAGGAAATGGCAGGAATACATGATGTGTTTCATGTATCCAATCTTAAAAAGTGTTTAGCTGATGAATCACTCGTAGTACCTCTTAAGGATATAGAGGTTAATGAGCAACTCAAGTTTGTGGAGAAGCCTCTACAAATTGAAGATAGGAAAGTTAAAAATCTCAAGCATAAGAGATTGGTTCTGGTCAAAGTAAAGTGGGACTCCAAAAGAGGACCCGAGTACACGTGGGAGCTTGAATCCGAAATGCAAAAGAAATATCCACACTTGTTCCAGTAGATCTCGAGGACGAGCTCTAAAACAAGGTGGGGAGGATATAACAACCCTCGGTAAAACAGACATCCTCATAATATTTCCGACACCTTAATATATTTTAAAATATCTCGATGTGTCTTTATATGCACCCCGTATGTGAAAACCGAGCCCCAAAATAGATTATACTATATAAAATAAATAAAAACAATAATATTTAATTTGAGGCGGGCCGCGTAGGGCCTCACCTCAAGTCCATACGGGCCGCGCGAGTAGGAGAACCAGATATCGCCAAACCATATGCCCAAGCGGGCCGCGTACCTATTCAGTTTAGTTGATGCGGGCCGCGAGCGACCCAATTTGTGGCGTGACCCGGTGCGGCCACGTGTCATCATCGTGGCGAGTCTAGTAGATGAGCCGGACAAGCTAGTCCGTTGACTAGCATTCTCGAATTCAGCACTATAAATAGAAGGCAACGGCCTTCAGTCTGCTTTCGTTCATTTTCTTTCTATCTCTCTACACTTTTAAATAGTGGGCATTATACCCGAGTTCAATATCCCCTAAAATAGCGAGGTTCTGCTACGATGTAAGTATTATAACCCCTGGAGACGTATTAGATACGCTGCCCGATTGATCTAGGGTTCCGTAACGGCTGTCGTGGTTCTGCCCGACGTAGTCATTGGAATGCCGTCTCGGGGAGGGTATTACTAATGTTAAAATGGGTTATTATACTAACACACGTGCATTTGTGTAATTTATAGATTATCTCCAGGAAACCCTTACGAAAAACCTAAAACAACAATGTGAGTAATCCTCTTTTTGTGTAATCCTTTTTGTGAGTTGATCCTCTTTTTATGTACTCATTTTTGTGAGTAATCTCCTTTTTGTTAAATGTTTTTACAAAACCTTAAATACCTTTCCATGCAAATGACAGTTATTGAGTATTTGTGAAGAATACAATTATAGTGGGTATGTTGGGGTTTTGTATACAAAATTGGTTACTGGCGTGGTAACATCCCATAAGTTGAGTATGACCGTACCACTGATGTTAATTGTGATGTCTTGGATACAAATGTAATTGCAGATGTGCCCTCAATACTGCCAATTGGTTTTTACTTAAACTTGATTAAATTGGGATTCACTCACCAGTATTTCCCACTGACAAAATGTTTTTAAAACGCGTTTCAGGTAACAATATGTGAAAGCCAAATAGAAGCCAGCTGGACAGCACTGAAGGCTTGGAAAAGTGGCAATAAAGTTACCTAAGAATAAAATGGATGTTTTTATTAAATAAATAGGATGTATTCCTATGAAACGTGTGTATTAAAAACTTGGGTTTTTACCCATATGTTTAATGTCATAAAATGTGGTGGTTTACTCTGATTAAAATATTTCCTAACTACGATCCTGATGAAAATTTCCGCTGCCAAATTGAATAAATAAATGTGATACCACCGAAATTGGCTCACGGCCGCCCGTTCCCGAAAGATAGGGATCGGGGGCTGTGACAGTTGAATCCAATCTGTCTAGTGATGGAGGAGGACTTACCTGGAATATGAGAACGGTATAGTGATGCGGCTGGCACCGCATCTGGTGTATCAAAACGGAAGTATTCATAGCGATGCGGCCTGGCACCGCATCCAGTGAACACTTCTATCAATACAGAGAAGCTGGATAACAACAACAGTCACCACAGACGACGATGCGGCTTGGCACCGCATCTCGCGTATTTCTTGATCAAAGAGTGAGACGCGGGAACATCTGCAGTTACCGCAAACAGCGATGCGGCCCGCACCGCATCCTGTATACTCAGCAAGTGGGACTGACACCACAGAGCAAGTAGCACCAATGGCAGCCGCCTGTCAGGTCTACGTAAGCGACAGACTGACGTGGCATCACCTCCACAACCGACATGCCTGACACACCTGCAAAGGTGCAGCATGCCGTCAGTCTATCCATCCACCTCCTCCTTCACTCCTCGGCTATAAATACCAACCCCAAACCAGGTTTGAGGTATCTCTTCACAACTCTCTCACTACTACTACTATCATACTTTGCTTCCCAAGCAGACTACTGATTCTCACGCCGGAGAGTGGTAACAAGGAGCACCCCCCACCCCATCCTCCTTATTACGTGTCACGGTTTGTTTCCTTGTGCAGGAGATCGATCCACCGGTGATCCAGCCAGCGATCCTCGAGAGGAAGGGATTAACCCTTCTTGACGAGACCAGTGAGTTAACCCTGCCCGGTTAACCATTGTTTCATCAACTACTAACATTTCGTTTGTTACTTTTATTTGTTGAATTGTTTTGTTTTGGAGGTGGTTGTAGGTTTTGAGAGGGAGAGAGAGGAATGGGTGATGAAGAAGATGAGTAGTGGCCCCTATTTTCTTTATATTTCTTTTTTTTAGTTGTTTGTGGGTAATATAGTAATTTTACAAGTATTTAACTGAAAAAACTAACAAAGGTTAGTGATAAGGACCACCCGAGTGCAAAAATTACAACTACTAGGACCAACTCTGTAATTAGTGAACCACTGGGACCAAGTCTGCAATTTTCGCGAACTACAGGGACCAACCAAGCATTTAACTCTAAAAAAAATATATTTCAAGTAATGTGTGTGTTCAATGTTGAGAAGCTTACTTTCATCATGCTAAAGTGTAATAAGTTTTCATTGTCAAAGTCCACATGTGATTGCAAGCAGCCTCCGGGTCTCGCTAGAAGCTAGGTATGTTGATAATCGAGTTGTATATATTCTTTAAAGATTTATGTTTATCATCTTATAAATCATATTTAATGTGCATATCAGATTGCAGACTTGTTTATAAATGAACGCTTATCCACGCCTTTGAAAACTAATGGTTGAAATATACAAATAAGAGTTCGGTGATGAAGAGGTTAACTGTGAATCTTCACCGGAACAGGTGGCAAATTTTTTATTTTGGTTTGCCTCGATCCACTTTATATGAAGAAAGCCAAGAATGTGATCTTGAACCAACCAACGCTAAGTAGCGCGCCGCAACGCGCGCAAGGTATAAACCTAGTTAAAATTATAATGCACAAATCGGATATCAACATAAACATATAACAAATCAATTCCATATAACAACAACGACAATAACATCCTAAAAACCCTAACAACAACAATAAAAACGATACAATCCGATTTAGCAAAATCAATCTTGAGCGATCCACCACGCAACACAACAGCTTGAAGCGACTCCTTGGCTCTCTTGGCATCCTCAGGCCGCCTCATATTCACAAAGGCATAACTACGAGCCAGATAACGCGTAACACTATCAACAACAGCGTGTTTCTCGAACAAATTGCGCAAATCTAACTCCGTAACATCGGCCGTCAGGTTTCCGACCCATAGATTGCTAAACATCGCATCGAATGGTGAAGAATCGGTTAGGTTTTTGTTGCTGATTGTGTTGTTTGATTTGAATGGAGGCCTCATGGGATTGATTGGAGAATTGCGTAATGAATTGTTGAATGATTTTGAAGGTTTCGTTGAACAAGTGTGAAGATTTTTTGTAATGAAGAGGCGAGGGTTGTGGTTTCAGGAGGATATATGTTTGGTTAGGTGCATTAAAGGTTGTGGGTTAGGGTTTTTTTTGGAAGATGATCTGCTGTCATTTGGTGGGTTAGGTTTTTTTTTTTTTTTTTTTGTTGTGAAGATGATGATTAAATAAGGGTATAAAAGAATTAAATATATTTAATTTAGTTTAATAATTATTAATATGTTATATTAAAATCAGATGGACAAAAATGCCCCTGAACAAAAAGACAAAATAGACAGGTTGCAACAATCAAAAAAGGGGTTTTTTGAAATTTGGACTAAAATGACAATAAAAGTAAAGCCACAGTGACCCAGATTTAAAAAGTTTGAGATTTGGACTAAAATGGCAAAAGTGCTCAAACCACATGGGCCAAAATGGCAGTTTACTCTTTGAGAAAAAAAATACTTTTAACATATAATAAAAAAGGGTAAATTACATTTTCCGTTCTAAATATTTGTATCGGATTGTAACGGATAGCCTTTAACTTTAATAATTACAGTCACAGTCATTTATTTGTAAAACCTGTTACACTCTACATCCCTCAGTACTAACCAGGTTAAAAATTTCAGTTAAGTTTATTCACTTAAGGGTATTTTGGTCAATTCATGTTTTTATTTAAATGTTTAATAAATAAAACCAAAAAATTGCATATACACTTTATCTTCCCCAATTTCATAACCACCACATCTTGCCACCACCACCACATACTGACGCAACCATTCCGGCCACTGTTCACCAGATTGTGTATAAATCAAATTAATATTTCTAAGGAGCAGATCTTACTTGATAGCCTTGAGCAACAGACATTTGAGAAGAACTATCAGCACCAGGAAATGTCTATACCAATTAATAAAGGCGATATATCATCAATATCTCCGATATTAATATAAATAAACAGAAATATAATATTATATAAAAATAACAGATTAAACTTACTGAAAAACCAGGAATGCTTGAAACAGAGTTGGAACCAGTGTGCCTGTATTTATGCCTTGGGGCGTAAAACTTGTAGTCAACAGGAGAGATGGCTACATCACTTCTACCAGTCAACCTCTTAAACCTATATTAAACCACAGTTAATCTAGTTGACCTATAACTTAATTATAATCTTGAAGTTCAATTAACACTTGAAGCTTACCACTCTGCATTATCTGTATGTGTAATTGTTGGCTTTTCGTTCACTCTGGCCAGACTGGTGAACGGTGGCCGGAATGGTTGCGTCAGTATGTGGTGGTGGTGGCGGCATGATGAGGTGGTGGTTAGGGTTTTAGAGTTAGGAAATTGGGAAAGATGAAGTGTATATGCAATTTTTTTTTGTTTTATTTATTAAACATTTAAATAAAAACATGAATTGACCAAAATACCTTTATGTGAATAAAATTAATCAAAATTTTTAACTTCGTTAGTACTAAAGGACGTAGAGTGTAACGAGTTTTGCAAATAAAAGACTGTAACTGTAATTATTAAAGTTAAAGACTATCCATTGCAATCTAGTACAAATATAAAGAACGAAAAATGTAATTTACCCAAATACAAAAAAATATAGAAGTTAAAGTTATAATTCACGTAAAAATATTTAAAGATTTCTGAATTATAACTATTTTAGTCATAAGAAGTATTTAGAGATTTATGTAATTTCAATCAAGGATGAGATGGTGTACCATTTGATTAATGGTCCTGTAATATTACACAAGCTTATAAACCCGCGTACTATATGGATTTGAAGATAAAAATAATGTAATTTTATAATGTGTAAACCAATTTACATAAATGAATCTTTCTTATTAAATCAAACAATGTAAAATAAGATACACATTACATTTATAAATTTCTAAACACTTCTTTATTCACGATATTTTTAGTTTTGTTAGAAACAAACCAACCTTACATAGCAACTATTCCGTAAAGAAATATTCAACTTTTAAATTAATAAATATGAAATAGCTAAAGATATAATTATTATTATGCATTATAATATTTATGCATATGAAATATACATATATGTATTATCTACCACAAGTATAAGGATCGGCTCTCTCACTCTCTTACTCTTAACACACTCGTTTACTTTCTTAAACAATACTTATTATCACGCCAGAGGGTGGTTACAAGGAGAATCCTCCCTCCTTCCTCGTAACCAGCTTCACATTGTTCTTGTTTTGCAGACCGATTCTCATAACAAAGCCAACCGCTAATCAAAAAAAGATTGAAGATTAACTATCTTATCGACACCACATCACCTGATGAAACAATGGTTAACCGGGCAGGGTTAACACACTGGTCTCGTCAAGAAAGGTTAATCCCTTCCTCTCGAGGATCGCTGGCTGGATCACCGGTGGTTGATCTCCTGCACAAGGAAACAAGCCGTGACTCGTAACAAGGAGGATGGGGTGGGGGGTGCTCCTTGTTACCACTCTCCGGCGTGAGAATCAGTAGTTTGCTTGGGAAGCAAAGTAAGATAGTAGTAGTAGTGAGAGAGTTGTGAAGAGATACCTCAAACCTGGTTTGGGGTTGGTATTTATAGCTGAGGAGTGAAGGAGGATGATGATGGATGGACAGACGACGTGCTGCACCTTTGCAGGTGTGTCAGGCTTGTCGGTTGTGGAGGTTACGCCACGTCAGTCCATTGCTTACGTAGCTCTGACAGGTTGTTAAAGCAAACCTGACGGCTTCTGATGCTCAGCTTTGACTTGCGCACAAGTCAGACATTTAGCTACATACGCAGCTACAGACTTCTTCAAACCAATCCACCAGTAGTTTGCCTTTAGATCCTGGTACATCTTATCAGCACCAGGATGAACGGAATATTTGGAGCTGTGGGCTTCCTGGAGGATGACATCTCGAAGTCCTCCATAAACAGGAACCCATATTCGCCCATTCAGTCTTAGCATTCCATCCTTGTCATAGGATAACTGCTCCTCAGTTACTCCTAGCTTTTCTTCGGGATAGTTAGCTTCCAACACAGCTTCCTTCTGTGCAGCTAACACCCTTTCGTTCAAATTATTCCTTATTTCTATGCGCTTGGCATTTATTCTTATCGGCTTCACTCTTTCTTTTCTGCTTAAGGCGTCAGCAACTACATTCGCCTTGCCTGGATGGTATCTTATCTCACAGTCGTAATCATTTAAAGTTTCCATCCATCGTCTTTGTCGCATGTTCAATTCCTTCTGATTGAACAAATGTTGAAGGCTCTTGTGATCCGAATAGATCACACACTTTGTTCCATACAAGTAGTGTCTCCAAAGTTTCAATGCAAACACAACGGCACCCAGTTCCAAGTCGTGGGTGGTGTAGTTTTTCTCGTGCGCCTTTAGTTGTCGTGAAGCGTAGGCAATGACCTTGCCTCTCTGCATGAGTACACAGCCCATGCCAGTGTGTGATGCATCGCAATACACCACAAATTCCTCTATACCATCAGGCAATGTTAACACTGGTGCATTGCTCAACTTCTTCTTCAGAACGTCGAAGGATTCCTGCTGCTTAGGGCCCCAATCAAACTTGATCTTCTTACGTGTCAACGAAGTTAGGGGCGCAACAATCCTTGAAAAGTTTTCGATGAATCGCCTATAGTATCCTGCTAATCCTAGGAAACTGCGAATCTCGGTAGGTGTCTTTGGCTCTTGCCAATTCATAACTGCTTCTACCTTAGCGGGATCTACTTGGATACCACGCTCACTTACCACATGTCCAAGGAATTGGACTTCTCGAAGCCAAAATTCGCACTTTGAAAATTTGGCGTAGAGTTTCTCATGATGTAGAAGTTTGAGAATATAACGAAGGTGTTTCTCGTGGTCAGCCTGGTTCTTTGAGTAGATAAGGATGTCGTCAATGAAGACGATGACGAATTTATCCAGATAAGGCTTGCAGACGCGATTCATGAGATCCATGAATGCGGCTGGTGCGTTAGTGAGCCTAAAAGGCATCACTAGGAACTCATAATGTCCATAACGAGTCCTAAACGCTGTCTTGTGAACATCTTCATCCTTGACCTTCAACTGGTGATAGCCCGACCTCAAGTCGATCTTTGAAAAGTAGCTTGCCCCTTGTAATTGATCGAACAGGTCGTCGATCCTAGGAAAAGGATACCTATTCTTGATGGTGACTTTATTAAGCTCACGGTAATCGATGCACAGACGCATCGATCCATCCTTTTTTTTGACAAACAAAATCGGTGCTCCCCAAGGAGACGAGCTAGGTCTAATAAAACCCTTAGCTAACAGATCATCTAACTGCGTCCTTAACTCCTTCATCTCCGTTGGTGCCAACCTATATGGTGCTCTCGCTACTGGCGTCGCACCCGGAATGATGTCAATTCGAAACTCCACTTGCCTATCCGGCGGTAAACCAGGTAGTTCTTCCGGAAACACTTCAGGGTATTCCGAAATGACAGGGATATCTTCAATCTTTGGCTTCGGCTCATCAACAGTAACTTGTGCCATGTAAATGACACAACCTTTCTGCAGACATCTGGATGCCTTGAGCATGGACACTTGCTCAGGCAATCCATGCTGGGTATCTCCTTGGATAGTGAGTGACTCACCGGACGGAGTCTTAACTACCACTTGCTTTCTGTTGCACACAATCTGGGCTTGGTTATGTGACAACCAATCCATACCTATCACTACGTCAAAACCGGCTAGCTTAAAGGGAAGTAAGGATAATGGAAAAGAGTGATTCCTAATGGATATAACACATCCATCTAAAACAGTTGAGGCGGTTTCTATGGTTCCATCAGCTAATTCCACCTCGTATTTCACACTTAAGGCCTTTACAGGCAATTTTAACAATTCACAGAACTTATTATCTACAAAAGACTTATCTGCTCCAGAATCAAACAAGACTCTAGCAAAAACATCGTTTACAAGAAAAGTACCTGTGATCACGTTATCATCTTGAACAGCTTCCTTAGCGTCCATCTTGAAGACTCTTGCATTGGTCTTCTTTCCATCATCGGCTTTCTTAGCGTTCTTTGGGCAATTAGACTTTATGTGCCCTTTCTCGTTGCAACCGTAACATGTTGCATCCTTCAGACCCTTACACTTCAAAGTCGTATGATCAGTAGATTTGCAGATTCCACAGGGTCTCGTGTGGGACTGCGATTTCGACTCTAAGCGACATTTCCCAAAATGATTCTTCTTGCAGGTTTTGCATTTGGGCTTATCCCCTGATTGTTGCCCATCTCTCTTAAATCCCGACCCTTTCCTGTGGTCGTTATTCCCTCGGTGTCTCTTCTCCGATCTCCGTGAGGTATCGTCCTCACGCTTCCTCTTATTCTCTTCCGAGTTCCTAAGTGCTCTCAACCTGACTACGTCCTGGGTGAGAGAGAGAGATAGATCAGCTACTGATCTGAACGTTGTAGGCCTCGATGCCTTAACACTTGCCTTAATCTCAGGGGCCAAACCCCCAATGAAACGGGCAATCCTTCTCGGCTCTGGGGTTACCAAGTATGGAACCAATCGAGATAGAGTATTGAAAGTGGTGAGGTATGCCTGGCAGTCTAGATTCTTCATCACCAAAGATACGAAGTCTGACTCAATCCTTTCAACTTCATGTTGTGGGCAAAAATTCTCTTTAATAAGGGCTACAAACTGATCCCATGACATACTGTAAAGTGTGGCCTTTCCGGCAGCTTGTAAGAGGGATTTCCACCACGCTAGTGCGTCCCCTTTGAACGATTGGGATACGTACTTCACTACATCCCGATCAGCACATCCGCTGATATCTACTACCGTATCCATTTCGTCCAACCAGGTCATGCAGTCTACTGCTCCCTTCTCCCCAGTAAAGTCCCGGGGTTTACATGAGACAAAGTATTTGTATGTGCATGACTTATCACGTGGTTCTGACTTATGCTCGACCTTCTTTGACGGGATACTATTTTGGTTGGATGAATGTCGCTCATCATCCTTCTTGAGCTCATCTTTCTTAGATGCATCCTTCTTAGAGAGTGGTTTGGTATGAGCTTCCGAATGACCCTTGGTCTTGGAATGTGGCGCGGACCGGGCCCTACTTCGGGTCCTACTTGGTTCGCTATATTGCCTTTCAATGGCTTTGGCAACAGCATTTTCTACTAATGCTTGTAACTCCGCACCAGTTATATGTATTCTAGTGTTATCTGGGCCTTCCTCTGAGTGACTGTTTACTTCTTCAGACTTAGCCATGTGGCTTTAGGTGCTACATAAAAGTAAGGACAAGGTCTATTTAGAAGCCTAAACAGTATTATCGTTCTTGACGATTTATTAACCATGGTGGATAAGAGCCATATTAGTTAATTAGTTTCATTCAGGACTTTTTATTAGCTACTTTACCCTAGAATGAAATATATGTTGGCACAATAGGCCTTGTCACTTGGACAAATTTCTAAATTTGAATTTAGATTTTATAGGATAAAAATTTGAATAATTAAAACAATCAATCCTTTTCTTGGCAGGGGGTCTATAAACCACGGCTGCCTTTTTGTTTTATATGACATTAGTTATAACCCGTAGGCATTATGTCACAATCAGATATATATATATATAGAATATAAATTTTGGATAATTTATTAAAAGGGTGACATGTGTGATTTTACGGATCACACTAGCCAGGAATGCTAACATGTTTACAGATGTTAACAGAGATTGAATCTTTTTAAACAGGCGCTACCATAATGGCCAGGTCTTTATTATGACATCCAAGCTAGGTTTTACCTTTTTAAGATTCTTATTATTAAAATGGTAAATTAAAATAATAATTGCTATTTTTCATTTATTCGCATATTATATTCATGCATATAATTTAAAAATGAAAAACTTAAATTAACCATTTCAAATAAAATTAACTAACAAGAGTTTGCCCTAAACGGGACTTTTACACAAATAACATACCCACGCAGGGGCTAAACTAACAAACAAACCCACGCAGGGGTCAGACAGAAACAAACAAACCCACGCAGGGGTAGAACAGAAAGGAAAAAAAATATGCCCACGCAGGGGCAGAGTACAGAAATAAATGTCCTCGCAGGGACATGATTATATAACTAGCAAACAAAGGATTTAGTAGTCCTTCTTGCTTTTTCCCTTGATTAAATCCACCATCTTCTTAAACATCCCACGATTATGCCGACGCTCTTCCCGCAATTCATGCCGCATTTCACGTCGCACATCGTTTATCCCTTGAAGGATTTCTTGAACTTGTGGCGGCGACATCATCGGTGCCGGCGGTGGTAGCGGATAATGCGGTGGTTGAGGAGGCTGCGGCTGCTGATATCCATATGATGGGTATCCATAGGCCGGTTGTCCCGTAGTCCAGGGACCTCCAAAAGTACCTTCCGGATTGAGAGAGTTGTAGTTCGCAGCTACCCAGTAGGGATCCTCTGTAAAGTTATAACCTGGGGGAAACGTCTGCTCGAAGGGATTGTATGCTGCCGCGCTAGTATAAGCAGGGATTGGGTTTCCGAAATCCTGTGGTGGTGGTGGCGCGATTGGGGCAGAAGTTACTTCTGAGACGGGATGTGAAGATTCTCCCATCTCGGGTTCTTCGTGAAGTGGCGAGTATCGGCTGCTACCTGAATGTGGAGGGGTGCCGATGCGTATTCCCCCTCGTGTGGACATCCGTGCGTTCCTTCCTCTTCGCCTCGGAGGCGGAGGAGGCAAAACCGGAGGTGGTGGCGGCGGTGGAGTGACTACATCACGCCGGAAACCCTCAGAAGGATTTTGCTGCTGCTGTTGTGGCTGCTGTTGCTGCTGCTGGAGGTGCAAGGGAGAGCTGTGATGTGGCTGGTGCAGGGGAGAGTTATGGTAACTAGGGGTAAATACCCAGTCATGCTGCCTAAACTTCTCCTCAAAGCTGTCGGGACCATTGTATGGTGATCCCACAAAAGGTGACCCATCAGAAATCTCGATAGGGTGGTTCGGAGTTCCAGATGGTGGCATCGAGGGATCGGTATCTTCATCGACCTCCATCGCATTATCGCCAGGGAAATGGTCTTCTGGTCCAAGTGGGTTAAAGCCCATAGGCACATCAAGGTAGTCAGCAGGGTTGAACATGCCTTGGAAAACAGGTGATGGTTGGTCAAAGGGTGATTGGTGTCCTTGGAGAGGGATATAGGACTGGTGAGAGTTGTGGGGCTCATTTTCTGATTGAGGCCCAAAGGAGTGTGGGATAGAAGGTGAGGTACTCTGTGAAACCGAGTGCCTTGCGGGTTCAGTAAAAGACCTCCACAGATTTTGAGCATCTGTGTTATGGGAGCCTGAAGGTGATCGTCTGTGCGAAGGTCTGGCTTCATGGTCGTTTGGGGCTGCATATGCTCCTTGTCCCCTTCCTCTTCCTCTCATACGTGGCGGCATTTTGGTGAACCTGTCAAAAATCAAACAAGTGACACAACAAAATATATATAAGACAAAGTTAGAAAATAAAACAAATTTTGGATATTTCCTAAGTTCTTTGTCTAGACTCGAGAATCGAGGAATGTGCAATTGTGTAACTGAGATTAAACACAAAAGGCTAGTGTTTAATTCACTCAGAGTTGGCTCTGATACCAACCTTGCATACCCCTAATTTCCACATGTCACCGGTGGGCCCGGTGGGGAGTATAGTGACGTAGTTGGCATCATCATAGACAAACAACACAATATATAAATGCACAGCGGAAGCAAAGATAGATTCATTTCAACTTTAATAAAGTGTAATATCAAATATCACTAAGTAGTTGAAACGGATCCACAGGCGGATCAAAATAAAATAAGATATTGTTCAACAGATTTATTGTCATCCAAGCTTGCGAGACTTATTGTGGACGCTCTAGAAGACAGCCAGCCTATTTCGTGTAGTACCTGCACTTAACCTTTTGGGAAAATACGTCAGTTTACACTGGTAAATACAATTTAACTGACTCATTTTGAAAAAGGTTGAAAATTGATTTAAATGCACATGGCATAAAAATATTTTATAACTTGGAATAATTATGCAATATAATCTTGTAAGGGATTTACATGTTACTTATGCGTTCAGTAGCCCGATCCGTAGACCGGGTTAAAGATTAATAGACACACCACAATATAGAGTTATACACTGACGGGTGTACGCCTACACCCCGTGCTCAGGTCGTGGCCATCTCGTAAGATGATGCCAAGGATATCCGGGACATGGTCATTAACCCCCCAAAGGATTTAAGCAATAAAACACATTCAAAACAAGGCATCTCAATAAATTTAACCTCTACTCGATTAAAGAATTCGATGCCGGACCAAGCGGTATTTTATATACCGTATCCCAAGCCCGTATAGGGAAAATAAGTTAAAAGTATTTACCTTGGTAAGTATAAATCACAACTAGCAAGTGAAGGTAGCTTTTACTGGTTCTTCTATTCTGGAACAAAGGTTTATAATAACCTATTAGATTCCTAACGGATCTTTATTTAAGCGTAAGCTTAGACCGGTTAGTTTTAAGGACGATACGGTTCAAACGCACGATTAAGCGAAGACCGGATAGAACGTGATTTAGACCCGACAAGTTTGAATACTTGTATAATATGGGTATGCTAAATACATTCTGGATTTTGAGTCAAAAAAATGATAATGTTTGACCCATTTCGGTCAATTTATGCAAACTAGTTACACAAACCGAACCGAACGCTAAAAGAGCGTTACGGATAACCGTAAGAGTCGTATGCAAGTTCCCTGAGATAATATGCTCTAAATATGTCATAATATCAGTAAGTTATGTTCTATTATGCCCCGAATGAATTTAAACTCAACTTATGCCTTATAAGGGCATTTTGGTCATTTAAAAGATTATAAAAGAGTTAAATTTGTAATCTGAGTTGTAGGTCTGATTCATACAGTAAAAATACTTAATTTAACATATTATAACAGTAGGGTATGACCCATATATGAAACTTATCATTTAAAATCAAACTATGCACCTTAGGGGTATTTTGGTAATTTCACAAGGGCTAAAAGTGTCAAAACAGGAAACCTGAGTTCAAAAACTTATACTTACTGTTATTTTATAAAAATATACTAAGAATATCAATAGGTATCAACCTTATATGTTTAATATGGTTATAGTGCATACTAGGCGTTAAGAACGCTTAAATAAGCGATTTAGAGCCGTTTCCGGATTTTCAAAAGAAAGCTGATATTTTTATATTTCCAGAATGCTCAAAATAATTTATTTAACAAATGAAATCAGTGGAAAAAGGTTTGGGGTCAAAAAGATTTATAAAACTCATTTTATGGCTTAAAAGGATAAATTCGGTATTTACCGAATTAAACTTAGAGACCTATGATACGATCAGCCAAAAATTAAATAAAAATCTCTAAAAATCCCAAAATATTATATAACATCAGTGGGTAAAAAGTTTGATATTAAAAAGTGGGTTTAAATAGGCTATCCGTTAATTACGCCGTTTACTTAACATAAAGCTTTCAAATTACGATATTGTGCATAACTCTAAATCTGGACCTCAAACTGATATCAAATCTTTTGTGCAAGTTTATAAATCAGTAACAAACGTTTCTACTCTCACTTTTTCAAAAATCATGTTTTATAGCAAAAAGGGCAAAATAGTCATATTTAAGCATAAACCGGTAACATGCATATGAATCGGACAAGTGTTGAACCAAGTTCGTAAAATCTCAGAGAGTTGTACATATATAAAAATGGTCCAAATTAAGCTCTAAGGCAGATCTCAAACATGCATGCACGGATCCTAATCGAGAGTCAAAGAAAAAGTCATTTTACGAGACTTTCGGTTCCGATCCGGGTTTAACTGAAAATTGTCGAGTTGATCATGATGAGACATGTTCTTACATTAATTATAAAGTTATTTTGATGATCAAACAGGTTGCATGTAACCTACATTGCTATTTATGCTAGATTTTGCAAAAACACATTCTGTTGACTTTTTAAGAAAAGCGTTGACTCGACAATCATCATGCTTAGAGTGGGAATCAGAAAATACCCTTTTGAGGGTTTGTTACCCACATAAATACCAACTTGTAGGTACTTTCAATTTGAGAAATGACTGAGCCATTTTCGTTTAATCGTAAAGTCAAACTAAATTTACGACGGATTGACTTTCGGCTAATAATCTAAGCTAGAACGAATTAGAGAAGGGTATGAACACTTACAAGAGTCCTAATCAAGCTTAGAGATCACTAGGAAGATGCCTTGATGTCCAGAGAGCTCCAGAGATGGTCTTGTGAATTTTTAGAGAATGCAAGTGTTGAATGTTACAACTACAAGCCCCTTTTATGCAGGTTTTGATCTGATTTAGAGCTGCCACAATAGCCTAGGAATGTTGTAATATGGTTACAAGTGCCCCTACATGCATGTAAGTTGATTGGTGAGGTTCTGGAGTGGAGAAAAGCTGTACACAACTCGAAATCAGACCTGCAACTGGCAGTTGCCCGTTTTCTGTCGCTGGGCAGGTCACGCGGCCCGCTTAAGGGTGCCAGGCGGGCCGCCTGGCTTCATCTGATCCACAAAAACCTTTTTAAAGTTTGCGTTTTGGTCCTTGGTCCTTTGTTACGAGGTTTTGGCTATCTATCTTGCTCATTAAACCCTCAAACATGATTTTTAAGGACCTTGGGACATTTACAAATATGGTAAAGTCCTTGGTTAACTTTGCGCTCACCCGAAAAGTCACGAAATTCAACGTTGACGCATTTAACCCTTCGCGTACAGTTTTGATCATAACTTTCTCATACGATAACGAAACTTCATGAAATTTTTACCACATATTCTAGTGAGTATATTTTATCATTACAAAGCTTCGGGTTTGCCAAAAGATCACTCAGAGGTATAAATTCAACATGTTGACACGTTTAGCCCCTGTAGTTTGTAATTCCTCACTTTCTTGCATTTTCCACTTCGTATGATCTATGATTTATCCGTTTGAGATTATAAACATCATGTAGGGTTATTTTAGAGCCTATTATCCATTGTTGACACTTTGGACCCTTGTATTCACATAGTTTCACTGTTTGTCAACTTTAGTCCCTCTAAAGTATGTTTTCACATATTCAAAGCCTATGCCACGTGTCATTGCATTATTGGACGTAAATTTCCGAGGTGTTACATCAGGTAATTTTAGAAAGTTGGGGACTATAGGTGAAAAAATGTGAAACCACAGGGACTATCCGGGCATTTTTCTCCTTCTTAAAAATATATATTAGATCTTGTGGTTATCGGTACTAGGGCTGTAAACAAATTAATGCTTGATGGCAAGTTTATTTAGGGGCTGTTTGTTTACCTCTTAATAGGGCACTTAACGGTTCATACCTTTTACTGCTTCAACACTTAATGGTTCAAACTGTTTGTTTCATGAGCAAAGCAAATGTCTGAATGGTTCAAACATTTGTTTCTGAATGGTTAAGCATTATACTGAGTCTGAATGGTTAAGAACTCTAATCTGAATACATTTGCCTCTGAACGGTTAAGCATTATACTGGCCTTTAATGGTTCAGACCTCTACTGGTTCAGCACTTAACCATTCAGAAGTTGCCAAACGGCCCTTACATCTGTTCGTTTAATATTGAACATGAACATAAACAAGAAATGCCCTTCACTTAACTAAAGGATAACACAAACAAAGACCACATTCATTCAATTGTGTCCGTGAACATTCAATAATATGTTTGTTTATGTTCGTTCATGATTTCAATAATATGCAGTTTTTACATTAAAAAAGCAATCTTTTTCGGAAGATACAAGAATATAGGATTATGTGTGCATATTTGTACATGAGAACTATATTAGAAAACTGTAAGATAAAGATAGAAAAGGAAGAGCATTCTCCAAAATGAACGTGTGGATCTAAGTCGATTTTTGGGTCAAATCTTTGAATAAAGTGATTACATGACAATGAGTATTATGGAACATGGTTGATTCATGCCTAATAAGTAACACCAAAGATGATGCATTAGCTTAAATAATGATTATGATTTTGCATTACTCATCAATGTGGCATTGTGGCCTAACATTTAGCAAGCTAATCTTTGTCCCTAACAAAATGAATACTTATTACAACAAAGAATTTTACATGTAACAATTCTAGTGACTTCAACGTTAAAGCTAATCTTAGAATCGAATCTGAATATCTGATCAATGTGTTATGTGATACAGATATGTGATAAGCAACACCTAAATAAAGTTATACATAAACATGGAAGGTTAAAGCAAACGCGGTTCGGGCTGGAAGAAAAAACCCACACGGCCAAAGGTTCGAGCTAATCTTGACGAGCCGGCGAGATTTCGCTTGCATGACGAAGCTGACCCAATCCCACCATTTCAAACCCAACTGTTTCCCAACCAACCGTTTCCCCACCAACCCTTTCAAAACGAATCGTTTCACAACCAACCGTATCAAAACCAACCTTTTATTTCACCATTTCAAACCCAACCATTTAATCAAATGTCACTCGACCCACTAGAAACAATCTCATCCACCAATTCGCCTGTGCATATCGCGAATCACAACAAGATGATGACGATGACGATAGTGAACCGGTTCAAGAAGAAGAAGAAGAAGACGATGAAGAAGTTAATATCGTCCCAATGTTCGGTGGTCGGAGACCTTAGACGAGCGAGGAGGAGGTCGCATTGACCAAGGCATACTTGCACATTTCCGAAAACAAAAAACATTCAAATGAACAAAAGTGCAAGTGCACTAATTTTAACGTTATTTTACTAATTTCGTGAAAATAATGTTAAAAGAGGGGATGGTTAATCATGCATCATGTGGTGGCGTTGATAGACAAAAGGCAAGGGAGTACATGCACTAATTGACCTTTGTCTTAATTGCCGAGTGTTATGTGCCTTATGTCCAAGGTTTGATGCAAAACTATCATCGAGCCGGGGGTCTCACTGGAAGCAGCCTCTCTATTCCTACGAGTAGAGGTAAGACTGTCTACATCTTACCCTTCTCAGATCCTACCTTAGCTTTGTTATTAGTGTGATTTACTGAGTATGATGATGATGATAATTTATAGTCCAAACTCCAATCCTAATATCCAATCAATGTGATACAAACAATTCACCGAGTAGTTTTTTTATTTAATTAGCCAATTAATCAGCAGACGATCAACAATGGTCAAATCCCGTCCTGTTTGGCCAAGAATTGGTGAAAGTCTAGCAATTCCGGCTAGATTCTTGATCAAACATGTAAATTCCAGCAATTATTGTTATTTACTTGAAAAATGAGTCGAAGAAGTCGATTAATCCCTATTAATCGCTAGTCGATACCCCATCGGCCGATCAGCGCCTAACAATTCTTACAACTTTGGATATATATATATATATATATATATATATATATATATATATATGATATTTAGCAAGTTTGTAGAGGTATACATGAAATTACTCCTTAAAAAAACTTGGGGAATTGACCTGTAATAATCACATCTACACCTTTTTGGCCATTAATAATCCCACCTCAGAATATTCCCCCCACGAGTCCCACTTTCCACATATTTTTCCCACACTGGTCCCCCGTTAAAAATCCCTAACCCAGTTAGTAAATGTGGGTTATAAGTGATTTAAGTTGTAAAAGATAAGGGGAATACTAATTAGCTGCCACATAATCTTTTTTGACACATCATCCATTAGTCAGCTGCCACATCAGCCATTTTACTAACTGGGAGACCAGTGTGGGAAAAATACGTGAAATGTGAGAATGGTGGGGAGAATATTATGAGGTGAGATTATTAATGGCCAAAAAGGTGTAGATGAGATTATTACAGGCCAATTTCCCAAAAAAACTTATTAAAATACATTCAGGCATAATACAAGGGTTGCAATTGAAAATATCCCAACCGGGCGTACGGGTCTAAAACTGCAGACTTTTGAAGGAGGGAAGAAGAAGACAAGAATGGACACGAACACCGAGTTGTATCACGATGTTCCCTGCTCTTCGATCGCCGTAGAATCCATCATTAGCGTCGGAACCGTAAGTATCTTTCAAAACTTTCATCCTTTCTTATTCATTCATTCATTCCACAATCAAATCTTGCAAATCCCTAATTGCATTGCAGGGCGGATTAATCTGGGGTTTATGTTCTGGTTCCTACGATGCCAAACAAAAAGGTAAACTAATTGCTTTTAGTTTTCACTTTCATAATTGATTCCAACTTTACGATTTCCCAAATGCCAATGTTTGATTTGCTTTCTTGCTATTTGCACACTTTGGTTAATGATCTGTTGTTAGATATGATGTTTTCAACTTTAGGGTTTTTAAAGCTTCCACTATTCCCATTTCCCACACCCCTAAAATCTTATTTTCACACCCCGTACGTTACATTGCCGTATAATTGATAGCATCCGTAGTGGGGCGCCATATCATGTCAAAAGTGGGCATTGTGCCCCCATAGCGCCGCCAACACCACTACGGCGGGCGCTATGGGGGAGAAAGTTGGAGGTCGCGTGATGCATTTCACGGCGTGATGAATCTTTCCCCTCTCACACACATATACATACACACATATATATAAAGCCCATACATATATAACCCCACTACACACTCAAGTTATATAAAGCCCCTCTCTTACACAATCCGCCACTTGTCGCATAATGCCCCACAAGGGGCTTTATGACTACACATGGCCTGATTGTTGCAAAAAAAATTGTCAGATAATGTTTTTTTGTCTCTGTGTTATACGGCCCGTATAAAATGTTATACGACCTGTATAGAATGTTATACGACCCATATAATGCTATACAACCCAAACCTCATATAATGTTATACGACCCGTATAGAATGTTATACGACCTAATATTTTCTCCATCTATACGAGCCGTATAACATTATACGGCCCAATATTTGATTTGTCATGTCAGATTATTCTATACGAGCCGTATAACATTATATGGCCCAATATTTGATTTGTCATGTCAGATTATTCTATACGGGCCGTATAACGTTATACAACCCATATACAGGGTGGTGTGGCTTTATTAGGACCCTTTTTAAAACGCAAATGTATTTGATCGTACTTTCTGAATTGTTTATTGGTTGAATGTGATTTAGGTCTGACCGGTGTTTCTCGAGCTTCTTTCCTTGTAAGCTTTTGTTTTTTTTTTTATTTCTTTGATGTTTGTTTTTTGATTGGCATGATAACCACTTGTTCATAACTCTTTTATCTCTTTTAATTTATAATGATATGTGAAATCAAACATCAAATGCATCTGCTAAAAGAAAAAGGTTTTTGTTACCGGAAACAAAGATTTTAAACTATGTATATGTTAAAGATATTTGATCGTTGGGATATTAGTGAAAACGTTGGACTGTATTACTCAAACGTTTGACGATATACATAATGGTTTTAAACCACTTTAAAAGAGATGTGGAGCCAAGACTCTCAAATTTGTGGTTACGGTTTGATTAATGGTTTCGTATCCTTATCTTATTTGCAGGCCAAGACGGTTGGTAAATATGGGTTCCAATGTGGTAATCTCCATTCATGCCGTTTTATTTTATTTTTTAAAGTTAACATTTTTTTTAACATGCCCGTCTCATTCTTACGCGAAACATGTTGTATCTGTATTTTTATAATCAAGACTGTATTAAAGTTTATCAGTAATTAAGCGAAAAAAAATTCCCCTGCTTCGTTTTCCAGCATATTTCAACTGCCAAATGAACCAACCCTAGTGGCCTAGTTTAACACACACCATTCGTTTTACAAAATATGATCAAATCCCGGTGCACTTGTTTGGTTATCCCCCCCCCCCACACACACACACACACTGAAAATATAAAATGGGAAACCGGTTTTCCAAGGTAGTCTGTGTAGGGGGGGGGGGGGGGATATTGCACGGTCCTCCCAACTGCTGGAGTGATCTCACTCCACAAGCTAGCTTAGCCCCATAGCTGCATGGCGGTTACTACCCAACCGGAAGCGAAAGCCTGGAGGGTGTGCCTGCCAGGATTCGAACCCGGGTCCTCTGGGAGGAGGTGGGTGAGGCTGGCCACTGGGACCCCCCAGGTGGGGTGGTTAAAGGTAGTCTGTGTAACATTCCAAAGATCTGTGTTTTCTTCCTATTTGCACTCAGCAATTGTTTGTGAAAGTTTAATCTTTTTTTTTTTGTATAAAATGATTTTTTATTTTTTTTTATTTTTAGAATTTATCTTTTACTTTTCTTGTTTTGCTTCAAGAATACATTTTTTTTGGCTAATGTAAGCCAAACTTTGGTATACATTTTCTTGTCTGTCCTATTCAGGACTCTTTGCCGGAATCTTTTCGTTTACGCGCTGTGGGATTTGAAGATACCGCAAGAAAAGTGATTGGGTAAGCTACATTACATATGATTATCATTAGATTGTAACTAGCATGCTAGATGACTGAGATTTAATTTTTCGCCAATGTTCGTTTTGGTTTCAAACAGGTGAATGCTCTAGTTGCAGGTGGAGTTGCAGGGGCAGCCATCGGTGCTGGAACCCGAAACTGGCGGCAGGTTGCAGTGATGACCGCTTTTCTTTCTGGGTTCTGTGCCATTGCTGATCAATCAAGAGCAATCTGAACCACACTTGAACCGCTTAAGAACTGGCCTGTGATTTTTGAACTGTGTTTTGAACCGTGTTTTGAACCGTTTGGAGAATGTTAGAATACTAGAATGCCCAATTACTCCCATGTATAATCTTTTTTTTTTTTTTTTTTTTTTTTTTTTTTTTTTTTTTTTCGGATATGATGTTAGCAACCTTTTGATCAATGGGAGTATGGAACCGGTCTAGAATGTAAACAAAACAAGCCGAGCCTGAGCTCGGTTTGTTTAATTCATGAAAGCTTGAGACTTGCTTAAGTTTCAAGCTTTATGTCTAAGACTCGAGCTTAGCTCGTTAATAATTTTTCAAGTTGGTATTTTGCTTGGGCTCGACTTCTTTATTATTTATTAGATGTATTATTTGTTTGTATATTGTTTTATTTATATATTTTCAATTAGAGTTGTATAAAAGGAAGCATATTATATTTAGTTAACTTTACATCTATCTATTATACTAAAGCAAAATAAAGGTTGACTTTTTGACTTTGATGTGGCATATCTCTTTAGCCAGAGAATTGTGATTTGGGCGCCATTTTCCTTCTTCCTATATACGCTTTTCTTCAATTTGGTAACATAATCAATTCTCTCAATCAATTGAAGACAAATTGATTTCTCTTTAAATCTCAAAACCTAATCAAATTGATTTATGCAGGCTATCATCTTTCACCCACATTCAATTTTACAAACCCTAAATCTCTTCTACGGCTTCATCTTTAGCGATTGTACTTGGCCATACCCACTTCAGAAATCCCTAAAACTCAATCATTCGAACTCTCATCTAGGTATGTTTTCTTTGATATTTATGATGTAATCCGATTAGAGCATCGGCCGATTGAACTGCTTGCTGGGTTTTTTAGGTTGTAGTGATGTTAAATCTCTATTTTATATGTTTATTGAAACATCATTAGTAATGGAAAAATCATCATGTGTGTTTGGATTTAGGGATAGAGGAGTTACGTTCATTACTAATGAAAAATATAATTGTTCGTTGGATTTTTTATTAGTCCTTTTGTTTTGCAGCTTTCATTGAATTCAGTGCTAAGAACCCAAAATCTATAGAACCGGGCGAACATTGATATGATAGTGGCCTATATTAGGTTGGCCATAGTTCAAGCTGGAGGTTTTCAGATCATCTTTATGCTTTTGAGGTATACATAGAGATAAAGTACTTGGGGTTGGGACCTTCTTTTAAAAAGATAGATGATTTATTGTTTTTCCCATGTTTAAAGATTGCATTTATCTTGCTCTCCAAATATTTTTTTTTCTAAATCTGAGTTTTTTCACAATAAAAAGCTGCCTTTCCAACTGTTACAAAAGTTTGTTGTGGTGTGGGGGATGTTGTGGTGTGTCGATGTAGTTGCGAGATGGTGGTCATTGGGACTGCCTTATTAATCTTTGTGCCTTTGATTATCCTCTTATCACGCAAGAAAGTAATTAACTAATTTGTTATTTTGTTTTGAAGTTTTGTTATTTTTTTTATTTTGTTTTGAGTTTTTCTTAATTTGCAACATTGCGTTTATATTTTTGTGTGTGTTTCAGATCTGATTCATACATTTTCTTCACTACAGAGAGATTTTAATTTTATTGATTATACAAGTATTCCCGGATGGAAAGAATAAGGTTCTTAATGTTTTCGTTACTTTTACTGTGTTATGTGTTGTTTTTTTGGGCTGATGATTTGTAATTTGGGATGATCTTATATGAGTTTTGTTTAGATAAAGTTGATTGGTAAAGATTGAGATGCATTGTTTGAAAGAAGCAAGCTGAATCATCTCTCTCAGATCCTATATCGCATATGCTAATGATTTTTAATCGACTTTGGTGATTCGACTTGGTCACACTTTGCCACAAACGGGTCAAATGGTTAAATTTTCATAGATAAGCATTTTATCCCTTTTTCTTCTGATGTAATTTAATCATTTCGCTTTATTGGTTTTGTAGTTATATGAGTTTCTATTAACGACTACTGGTAGTAAAAAGTTTGTGAAGCTAATTTTCAAATAATTTTTTTTCAAGATTTAATTACCACCATGTTAGACGTTCACTTTTATAGTTTTTCGTTAGGCTTTTGGAAATAATGTCCAAGAATTCAATGATTTGAAACGAGGATCCTGCACTTCGTCAGGAAATCGACCTTGAAGATGAAAGAGTTGCAGGCACATTGCATTCTGTATAGATTGTAAGCTTGGTCAATACTTTTGAAATCAATATGAATTTTGAAAATTTATTCGAATTATATACCTATATAATTCATAAGATGTGTGTACATAAATACTAAGTTTGAAGATCTGATATTGTTGTTGTAGGTGGAGTTTTAATTGTAAAGGTTTACACTTGTGTTGCAAAACTCAAATTATATGGCCTTTTGCTACATCTTGTCGTATAGCATAGGCATTAGGTAAAAAGGTGCTTTCTCATGTTTCTGTTAGTTCTCTTACTTTTAGTAAATTATTTTATATTAAGGAAGAGTTGAAACTAAGTATTTTATGCATTCTTTTTTCTAGAGTTATCCGATGAGAAACCAAAGGGCAAGGCAACCATACATTATCAGCTTCGGCTTGCAGGTGGTAACTTTGTTTTGAAGTTTTGTTATTTTGTTTTGAGTTTTTCTTAATTTGCAACATTGCGTTTATATTTTTGTGTGTGTTTCAGATCTGATTCATACATTTTCTTCACTACAGAGAGATTTTAATTTTATTCATCATACAAGTATTCCCGGATGGAAAGAATAAGGTTCTTAATGTTTTCGTTACTTTTACTGTGTTATGTGTTGTTTTTTTGGGCTGATGATTTGTAATTTGGGATGATCTTATATGAGTTTTGTTTAGATAAAGTTGATTGGTAAAGTTTGAGATGCATTGTTTGAAAGAAGCAATCTGAATCATCTCTCTCAGATCCTATATCGCATATGCTAATGATTTTTAATCGACTTAGGTGATTCGACTTGGTCACACTTTGCCACAAACGGGTCAAATGGTTAAATTTTCATGGGTAAGCATTTTATCCCTTTTTCTTCGGATGTAATTTAATCATTTTGCTTTATTGGTTTTGTAGTTATATGAGTTTCTATTAATGACTACTGGTAGTAAAAAGTTTGTGAAGCTAGTTTTCAAATAATTTTTTTTCAAGATTTAATTACCACCATGTTAGACCTTTGGCCGTGGGCACTACCCGATGTTCACTACAAATCTTTTAAATCTTTTATTGAACACCTACCAGTCATGTCTTTGTTTCTCAACTACCCGATGTATCTGTTGAACTTGTGAGCAACACACTCAAAGGTTTTATATGAACTTAAATCTTATTAGTTTCCCATACTCTTTGGTTAACCATTTGAGTCCAAATTTCTAACACTGTTAGAATTTTTTGTTAAATGACCAAATTACCCCTATAATTAAAAAATAAATAAAACAACTAATTTATAACTCCTCATTCATCTTTCTCCTCTAAACACCAGATTTTTTCTCATTCATCTCAGGTTAAATGGGAAACAAACTTTTATTCCTTGGCGGTTACTCAAAGGAGACCTTTGATAATGTTACAGGTTTGTTTATATTAATCTTCGAGGGATAGTAATGCTATTGGACATGAATTATTTAATTTTTATAGGACCTTATGATATATAATTAATTTGTAGTGTGTTTCATTGATCTTGAGTCACAAGTGACTGGGGTTTTGGAAGCCACATGAAAAAAATCTGGTAACTCATGAATCTTTTGGTTGTGCGTGTGAGTAATTATGTGGTATTTTGTATAAATCGTTTAACATGGTAATCATTTGCTTGTGATGCATCTTTTAGGTAGCTTGTGGTGGGCAATCTGTGACATTGGTTGGTTCAAAACTTATAATGTTTGGGGGAGAGGGCAAACATAGACTGCTTTTGAATGACTTTACTGTCCTTAATCTAGAGATAATGCTTTGGAATGTTACCGAGACCACGTAAGTATATTCGTTGGAAGAATCCATCGAGAGGCTTTTTGCATCGATTTCTTCGCTCAAAAATGATAGTAATTTGATGTGTTGTTGCAGTTTTTAAATGGTCAACGAACTTGTGTCCCTCGCCGGTGACCAACTCCCTGTTCCGATAAGTCGGATAAGTTATAAATTCATAGTTACAATTTATTTCTTGGAAATATATCTAAATTTTTTTGACTAAAAGAATTTTTAGAATAAATAAATTTCGCCAGCCTTTTTTTAGGTTAATAATTTCAGATTGATGATATGGGAAGCCCTGATATTATCAAAATTTGTGGGTGATTTTGGGTTGGAGCTTCCATATTTATATCGGAGGTTGGCGTGAGCCGGTGGCTAATGTGTCGGCTCAAAGTTTCACGGTTTTGGGATTACCCTACCCGGTTCGGAGGAGGTGTCAAACCGAATGTTGGAGAATACCATGTCGAGTCTGCTCAACTGGGCCGCGTACGCTCATCGAGTCGTCTTCGAATCAATAAGGTGGTAAGTCTCTTTAAGACAAAGATATTTATTCTCACAGTCTCTTTAATTGAAGCTGTTGTAATCCTTGGAACATGAAGGTATAATATTGTTTTTATCTTATTAAAAAAAACTTCACTTTATTGTTAAATTCACGTTTAGAGCATTCAAACAGGACTGCGCAGTTTACGGCTTGTGGATAGATAGGAAAACTTTGGTTACCAGTTTTTACCTTTGATAATATAATTACAGGTTGATTGTCCATAGATAGGAAAACTTTGTAGACTATGATTATTGATCAAACTTTACTTGATTTGGAATCTAAGGGTACACTCAAATTACTTATTTATCAATCTGTATATATAGTCTCGCCACTTTCTAACCTTGCTTTCTCTACAGCCAAAAAGTTTACTTCTGGATGCATCTGGAAAACTCAGTTACGGATTTTATATCGAGTGCCCTTGCTCAACAAGTTAATGTAAGTGTAAGATCTTAACTTTTTATTATTGTTTGTTGTATTTCTTATTAATTTTTATAGATCCTATTTTTTGTAGGGCGCTGGCTTACTTCACACAATGGAACTCCAAAACATGTCGCTCTTGAGGTGCAAACAATTGTTAGTTTCTTCCTATTTCTTCATTATGGATTTAGCTTTTTGCGCTTCTATGGATTTATAATTTTTTGGTCACTTCTATGGTTCACATCAGGAAGGACAAAAAAAACATCAGAGGTTATATATGGGGAAAAGTGAGTCTTCTATGGATTTATATTTTTTTTCGTGGTGTTTATAAGATCACTCAACGTGTTTGTAAACATAATTGGTTTTTCACGCTGGAACGAAGCTGGTTTGTGTTGTATTATCACAGCCCATTCCATCTAAGCTCCGATACCTGCAAAAGGCCATCAAGATCAAGTTTTTACTGTGTCTAAGTTTTTTGCAGCTGATCTTTAATGATGAAATCCAAATTTTTTTAGCAAGCTCTCAACCTCTTTCATGTAGTACACATGTTATAATAAATAAAAATAGATTGGGGACACGTGCCCTCTCTAATAATCGACACTACCCGTTTTTCGGTACCGGTACAGTACCGGTATCTTGGTTGATTTAACGGTACCGTACCGGTTATATTCGGTATCGATACCTGTTTTTCCCATTTTTTGGTACCGGTACCGGTCCAGTACCATGCTCATCTTTATTTGCTGGATTTAGTGTTCATTTTCGTTGATTTCAATCGTATGATTAGTTGACTTCATGACAGAATGAGACCTTCATATGCACAATTTGTAGAAAAATTTACCAGGAACATTGAACAATTAAATGGAATCCCAGCTATAACACATAACAACAAGGTAACAATCTGACTTCTAACAATATACCTTATTGTAATTGCATGTACCGGGTAATAAACTGGCCAATAATTGCATGGTTATCTGGTGGTTAAGGATTTTCTCATCGTCGATGATTATATACTCTCAATTATTTGAATGTTTTTATTTTGTTTTGCAATGTTGATATTGATTAACACTTAATAGAAAGTAAATCGTTTAATAACAATTAATCATTGTGAATATGAGTTATTCGTTTGGGTTTGTCGAATCTGAATCTGATTTTACCTGATTTATTTGAAACTGTATTAATTAAATAGCTATACAAAATCTATACCACCTGGAACTTCAAATATGCACTTCAAAACGGTGAGATAGAGAATTCAATTCTACTACTCAAGTATATTTAGTCGGTTCTAAATTTCCTAAACAAAATTGAATAGTCGGTACCTAAGAAAATGGAATAGTAAGCCTATGAACGTAACAACAGATGATTATAGCTCCTTATATTAGGTTATGAGTGAATTAAGTTTGTTTTATAGAAATGTTTTTTAAAAGAGTTAATAGGCATGCTACTTATTGCATTAAGAACTTAGTAAGTAAGGGAATTTGTTTATTCCAGCTTTTAATATTCAAAATTCGAGCTACGAACCGAACCGAGCTACGAATCGAAGGTTAAAACACAAGATGGAGTCAAGCTACTAATACTTGACAACGACGGCGAACCTACGAATAAAACAAATAATGTTGTTTATAAAGAGATCTTCAATGAGTTGTTATTTTTGGTTGTATTCATGCATTTCAATTATTTGGTGTACTCTCTATCATTTCCGTTAATATTTCAACGTATATATAATTAAAATATTTACATTAACAATGCTAAAGTAGTTATTTTTCTTATTAGCCACCCGTGTAACACACGGGAACTTAGACTAGTATTTTATATATAATAATACTAGGGTATAGGCACATCTATTATACGGGGTTATATTATAAAAAAGAAAGTACAATAATGTGAAGAAAATTATAAATAAATGTTGTGTATAATAGAACTTGTATAATATGTGATTAGGTTATAACCTGCGAACTTTACGGTCTCGATAATCTGATTTCCATAAATTGCAAGTATATAATGGTTGTATTCAATGTTTTAAAAACCGGTAAATACCGGCCGGTTATACCGGTATCATCGTTTCCAGATGTAAATCCGGTACGAAACAACCCGGTAAATAAGTGAAATGACATAATTTTTGTACCGGCGGTAAAATCCGGTATACCGGTTTGAAACGTAAATACATAATACTGGCACAGGCCCAGTGTTATTCCAGTTTGAGTTGTTAATTATTTTTATTATATATGTTACTTATCTTACATAATTTTTATATATTATGATTATTTGTAACTAAAAGTTCTTATTTAATATTGTATGAAACGAAAATAGTTATCCTCTAGTTGATGAGGATGACGATAATAGTGGATTTCATCTTTTATGTGATCGTGAACTTGATGTATTCAACACTCAAATGGTTTAAACATATCGTACATTTTCATTTAAAAGAGCTTGTTGGAAAATTGAATGATTTTCGATTATCTTTTGGATAATTTTTTATTATGGATTTACTTTTGGATGATCTTTTAATATGTAATCATTGCATTTTTTAGATTAACTTTCGAGTTGATGTTGTAATTTATGAAATTATAGAGTTAGGTAGTCAACCCGGTTGAACCATTTTTTAGCCTAATCCGGTTTGATTTAAAAACTGGTTTTTAAAACATTGGTTGCAGTTCAAGTGGCTGTTAAGAAATATGATTTGAGAAAAAAATTCTTATAACACATAATAATAAAAAGGGTAAATTACACTTTCCGTCCTTTATGTTTGTATCGGATTGTAACGGATAGTCTTTAACTTCAATAATTACAGTCACAGTCCTTTATTTGCAAAACTTGTTACACTCTACGTCCTTTAGTACTAACCAGGTTAAAAATTTCAGTTAAGTTTATTCACTTAAGGGTATTTTGGTCAATTCATGTTTTTATTTAAATGTTTAATAAATAAAACCAAAAAATTGCATATACACTCTATCTTCCCCAATTTCCTAACCCTAAAACCCTAACCACCACATCTTGCCACCATTACCACATACTAACGCAACCACTCCGACCACCGTTCATCAGATTGTGTATAAATCAAATTAATATTTCTAAGGAGCAGATCTTACTTGATAGCCTTAAGCAACAGACATTTGAGAAGAATTATCAGCACCAGGAAATGTCTATACCAATTAATAAAGGCGATATATCATCATTATCTCTGATATTAATATAAATAAACAGAAATATTATATAAAAATATCATTTTAAATTAAACTTACTAGAAAACCAGGAATGCTTGAAATAGAGTTGGAACCAATGCGCCTGTATTTGTGCCTTGTGGCGTAAAACTTGTAGTCAACAGGAGAGATAGCTACATCCCTTCTACCAGTCAACCGCTTAAACCTATATTAAACCACAGTTAATCTAGTTAACCTATAACTTAATTATAATCTTGAAGTTCAATTAACATTTGAAGCTTACCACTCTGCATCATCTGTATGTGTAATTGTTGGCTTTTCGTTCACTCTAGCCCGACTGGTGAACGGTGGCCGGAATGGTCGCGTCAGTATGTGGTGGTGGTGGTGGCGGCGGGATGAGGTGGTGGTTACGGTTTTAGAGTTAGGAAATTGAGGAAGATGAAGTGTATATGCAATTTTTTTTGTTTTATTTATTAAACATTTAAATAAAAACATGAATTGACCAAAATACCTTTAAGTGAATAAAATTAACTGAAATTTTTAACCCGGTTAGTACTAAAGGACGTAGAGTGTAACGGGTTTTGCAAATAAATGACTGTGACTGTAATTATTAAAGTTAAAGGTTATCCATTGCAATCCGGTACAAACATAAAGGACGAAAAGTGTAATTTACCCAAATAAAAAATATAGAAGTTATAGTTATAATTCATGTAAAAATATTTAGAGATTTTTGAATTATAACTATTTCAGTCATAAGAAGTATTTAGAGATTTATGTAATTTCAATCAAGGATGAGATGGTGTACCATTTGATTAATGATCCAGTATTATTACACTAGTTTATAAAGCCGCATACTACATGGTTTTGAAGATAAAAATAATGTAATTTTATAATGTGTAAACCAATTTACATAAATGAATTATTCTTATTAAATCAAACAATGTAAAATAAGATACACATTACATTTATAAATTTCTAAACACTTCTTTATGCATGACATTTATAGTTTTGTTTGTAATTTAACCATCCTCAACAAGTATTGTCACACCCCGACCACGTAAAACAACAAAACGTGGCGGAAACGTCGGGGAGTGTTGTAACAGAATCATTGTTTCACAACCATGGACTAAACAGTTTCGTTTTATTGAATTAAATGTATTACATTACATTGGAATTAGAAACAAAACATGAACAAATAGTCTTTCATTGTTATTAAGTCACTAAGGCCTTGTCCATTCCTTTGTGAGCATACACCAATATCATCATCAAATATCATCAACTATTGTACCTGAAACACATGTGAAAATACGTCAGCATAAAAATGCCGGCGAGTACATAGGTTTTATTTGAGTGTCAGATTCATGGCTCGTTTTACATGTTGCAATACTTAATTAAAAACCTTGTTTTTGAAAAAGTATGGTATTGCGACATAGTTAACCAACTCAAATCAAGCTGGTTATAATTTATAAAATCTCATAGCCATGATTCTTAACTCCAAAACATTTGTTTTATTAAGCCCGAATTGTAAATCGTTTTTGAAATAAAACTCGAATGGCATATATATATATATTGATAGAAAAACCTTGTAATATAACTTTGTTAGATAACCTTGCCCAAGTGATCTAGATAACGCAATGATATATAATGTGTTAAAAGCGCTTATATATAGGAAGTACCAGCGGCGTATCCACCATGCTTTTAACACATTACACCCGCCCCATTACCTAATCACTTCCCTAACCCAACGGTTCAAACAGTATCAAACGGTTCACATAATCGAACGGTTACAAACGCTTCACATAATCAAATGATTACAAACGGTTCACATAGTCAAATGGTTACAAACGGTTCACACAATCAAATGATTACAAACGGTTCACATAGTCAAATGGTTACAAACGGTTCACACAATCAAACAGTTACAAACGGTTCACATGATCAAACAGTTACAAACGGTTCAAAATGTAAAACCATGTGTCCATATGCTGGATGAGCATATGCAACAAAATGTAATGTAAAACAATGTGCTAGCATGCTAAGAGAACATACATAGCAAAACATAATGAAATCATGTACTAATAGTGTACTAATGAACATAGCAAGCATATGATATGAATAACATGGAAAACTCGAAAGTAACAAGTAGGCACATGTGTTTCACCCCAAAACAGTTTGAAAACAGTAAAAGAGGGGACTATGTACTCACTTGAGGGTGCTTAGAAGTCTTGAATAACAACCAAGCAAAGCTAGAGGGATCACGGAAATCAAACGGCACCTAATATAGGTATCTATGTAAATAAACGGACCTAAATCGGAAGATCGAATAGTATGAGGTTTCGTAAACCAAATGAGTATTGGAACTCATATGATATGTTCTAACAAAGCCTACATACTAAAATGAAACCTAACCTAAGTGCTTACGACCCAATACGACTCGTTAAGATAGCTTACGCCACTTTAACGCGTCGTTCGCGTAAAACGCGTTTGGAACGCCTAACTAGTCCTATTACAAGTATTATATACCTTAACATGTCTAAAAATGTTACCTAATCAGTTTAGATGTTAAAATTTAGGTTACATATGCTTAAAATGAATTTATGTGTGAAAAGGGCATTTTGGTCATTTACCTATGGCATATAAACTACCTATCATACAACTAATTAAACGAAGTGACCATAAGGTATAACCTCGGAAGGTTATTCCCTATACAACTATGGTCGCCTAATGTGTTTGGTCGGATCCTAATGATCGACCAAACGGGTCGGGTTCGAAAGTATAAGCGATTGTTTAGACCGCTTACCTTACGACCCTATATAAGCACAAATCTAAAAAGTGACGAGTTAAACATGTTAAAACATGTTTAACGAATTTGGAAAACAGGTTTGGTATCAAAACAAACGGTTTTGATACCTAAAAGTAGTTTGGTTACAAAATACGCAAGAATACGCATTTTGGCCGAAACTACGACTCGTCACTAAGCCTAGATAACGTGGTAATCAGTAGGTATAGTCACTAGGGGCTATAACCATCGTGATTACGCTCACGTTATGAAGTTCAAACGAACTGAAAGTCAAACGCAGTTTGACTTTTAAGCTAAAAACGCATAAAAAGAACAAAAGAGGACTTACAAAGGGTCCAAAGAGATTTGATCCAAGTATTCTCAGGTATGAAGTGAATTATCACCTCAACTTAGAGAAATCTCAGATCAAATATGGGTTTGAGAGTGAAGGGGGTGGGGTTTATATAGTTTTCGTACAACCGTTAAGATTGTTTTTCGAAAACCGAGCTTTAATCTCAGCCGTACACATGCACCCATGGTTTTGCAAAACCATGGGCACCTAAAAATGGTCCATAGATTGTTAGAAAACCATTTGCAAGTGGGAAAATCAGGTGGAACAGCTGTAAACAGCTGGAAAATTGATTTTTGCAGGTCTGACAGTTTTAGGCGGGCCGCGTAAGAGTAAGGGAGATCTTACGCGGGCCGCCTGAGCCTCTAATCAGCAAATAAGTTTCAAAAGCTGCAGTTTTGGTCCCTACATGCTTCTAAGCTCATTTCTGACACGTTTAAAGCCCGTTAAGCCAACTTTAAGGCCCTATAATGATGCCTAAACATAGTGGACATGAAACATGCTCAAAAATATGTCGGATGTCGGTTCGTTTGGTCGTAAGATTGCGTTGTTCGGTTAATTACGACGGAAGTCGTAACGGACGCATAAACGATCCAAATTAAGCGACAAATGGAATTTTATCATGCCAATCACTAAAATAAAATATTTTAATGATTACATAAATTTTTGGATGTCCAAATATATTCAGAACGTAAGATATGCGCGAAAATGCAAACTTGTGCACTTTTTGACGCTTTTAGTCCCTATTGATCAAGAAAGTTTATTTTTGCGCACCAAACACCTCAAAGCCTATTTCTAAGCTATGTAAAGGATATTTAGGGCATATTTAACTTATGATCAAGTTCCGGATTGTTCGTTACAGTACAAATTGGCATACTTTCACAGTTTGTCAAATTTAGTCCCTATAAGCGAATAAACTTGATTCCTGTACACCAAACCACTCAAAACTTATTTCTAAGTTATGTAAGGTATGTTAAGCCTATGTCACTGTTCCGGAGTGTTTGTTGCATTAAACTGGTTATATTTACGCATCAGATCGCGTATAATCTTCTAGAAAGCGATTTAAAGCCCGAAATCGAACAAGAATTGATATGTGCAAACGATACACATATTTTTACAAATCCAAAGTATGAAACACAATATTTCATTAATTTGGTATTTGTTTGATGGTTGCAGTGACACAGGTGTCACAAGTATCAATAGCTTAAGGTCATCTCTACTTTTTACTTTGGACAATGCCACATAGTATTGGTCATGCGTAAAAACTGATTTTTTTATAAACAAACCAACCTTACATAGTAACTGTTCCGTAAAGAAATATTAAACTTTTAAATTAATATGAAATAGCTAAAGATATAATTATTATGATGCGTTATAATATTTGTAACATATGTTATACCAAAACTTGTTTATTTTTTTTTTTTAAATATCTACTCAGCGCTTTTTTGATTTTTTTTGCTCAAAACCCTTAAAAACATGTATATAACATGTGTAAATTTTTTCAAGAAAAAAAACATCGGGAGCTTTGAGTTTCCCAGGTTTTCTAAATTAAAGTGGGTTTTCTATAGATACTTACATTATATATATATATATATATATATATATATATATATATATATATAGGGTTTATTTGGGTTTTCTCAACTCACATGGGTTTTCGATTTATCTTTTCCCTATATATATATATATATATATATATATAGGGAAAAGATAAATCGAAAACCCATGTGAGTTGAGAAAACCCAAATAAACCCTATGTAACATTTTTATTTTTTTCTAAAAAAAATAGGGAATGTAATATAAATGTACACGGACCTATTTATGAAAAAAAATGTAAAAAACGCTTACTATTTTTTTTAAAAAATGTTGAAAATTTGTATGTTACATTTTTTTTGGACATATATATTATGTAACCTGAAATTTTGTAACATTTTTAAAAAAAAAACTACTTGGTGTTTTTTTGTGTTTCTTTTTTAAAAATGTTCAAATAAATGTATATTACATTTCCTATTTTTTTAGAAATGTTTCTTGAGTTTACATGGTTTTTTTACAAAGGTTTTCTGAGTTTTCTCAACTCATATGGGTTTTCGATTTATCCTTCCCCTATATATATATATATATATATATATATATATATATATAGGGTAGGGCTAGATAGAAAACCCTATATATATAAAAAACCCGAGAAAACCCAAGCTCCCGACATTTTTTTTTTTGAAAAAAATAACACATGCAATATACATGTTTTTAAGACTTTTGGGCCAAAAAAATCAAAAAAGCGCCGAAGGGATATTTAAAAAAAAAAAAAAACAAGTTTCAGCAATTTTCAGCGAAATTATGGATTTTTTGCTTAACACGTGTTAGGAGCTGAAATTTGTTTATTTTTTATAAAAAAATCCCTTCGGCGCTTTTTTGTTTTTTTGGCCCAAAACACTCTAAAACATGTATATTACATGTGTAATTTTTTTCAAAAAAAAAAAAAATGTCGGGAGGTTGGGTAAAAATGGCTTCCCATTTGGGTTTCCAGAGTTTTCTAAGAATTTTAGGGTTTTTTATCTAGCATTATCCTATATATATATATATATATATATATATATATAGGGTAGGGATCCTAAGAGAAGTCCACCCTATATGAGAAACTTGAGAAGCATTCTGGACCACACATTTTTCTAAGCCTTTCGTAATATACACATATGTATAGTTTAAAATTGACTATATACATATGTGTATAACTCAATATACATATATGTATATAGTCAATTTTAAACTATACATACGTGTATATTACGAAAGGCTTAGAAAAATGTGTGGTCCAGAATGCTTCTCAAGTTTCTCAACTAGCATATCACTTCTCACATGATCCTTTTCCTATATATATATATATATATATATATATAGTGGAGAGTTCAAATGAGAAGATTTTTTTTGTAAGAAGAAAAAAGAAGAAGTTTCAACCAATAAGAATACTTCATTTTACTTCATTTAATATTTGTATTTAATTTTAATATAAGGGTATATTGGTAAACTTAATAAATCATTAATGTGTATTCTTCTCATTTAATAACTAGTTAAATTAAATTTGTAACTCCTTTTTAAAATATATACTTTTTTCAAATTAAAAAAAAAAACAACTTAATTTAAAGTGTAGAATAAATTACTAGTTGTGTAGGATAAATCACGAGTTGTGTAAGATATATTTCGAGGTGTGTAGGATAAATTTCGACTGTGTAGGATAAAATTCTGTAATATGTAGGGTATATGTAGGAAAATTTTGATATGTGTAGGTTTTGTAGATTATATGTAGGATAATTAATAAATAGTTGACTAATTAATTAAAGAGAGAAAAATTAATGATATGAGTTATAAATGAAATAGCATTTTACTAATATGCCCTTTCTTCTTTTTCTTCTCACATTAAATTTCTTCTCAAATGAACCTTCCCCTATATATATATATATATGAGTAGGGTTCGCACGGAAAGTGTGTTTTTCCTAGAAAGTCTAGGAAGCGATCTGGTCCATCCGATTGGTGTGTTTAAGGGTTGAGATTAAATCAATGGCAATCTTGTAATATTTGAGTTTAATTAATTGATTGTTTTAAATGAGTAGGGGCAATTTTGTCAATGGCCATGTTTTAAATCAATTAGATAACCGCCCAATTCCTAATTTCAAGCGATTTTCCCTTTCTCTCTCTCCAAACCCATCTTGGAAACCCCAATCCCTACCAAAAATAACTACAATCATGGAAGAATATAACTTTAGAAACGATGGAGAGCACCGGATCAAATTAAAACACTTCTCCATCTCCACCATCTCCGAGTTCATCATCACCATTCAAATATTGTTCTTATCATCTCCGTTTTCCCGACGATGTGTTTTAACAGCAAGCAAATTAATACAGTTGTGTTTTAGCAGCAAGCAGATTCATACAGTTGTGGTTTAGCATCCAGATTCATACAGATGTGTTTTAACAGCAAGCAGATTCATACAGTTGTGTTTTAGCATTCAGATTCATACAGATGTGTTTTAACAGCAAACAGATTCATACAGTTGTGTTTTAATAGCAAGCAGATTCATACAGATGTGTTTTAATAGCAAGCAGATTCATACAGTTGTGTTTTAGCATTCAGATTCATACAGTTGTGTTTTAGCATCCAGATTCATACAGATGTGTTTTAACAGCAAGCAGATTCATACAGTTGTGTTTTAGCATTTAGATTCATACAGTTGTGTTTTAACAGCAAACAGATTCATACAGTTGTGTTTTAACAGCAAGCAGATTCATACACTTGTGTTTTAGCATTCAGATTCATACAGTTGTGTTTTAACAACAATCAGATTCATACAGTTGTGTTTTAGCATTCAGATTCATACAGTTGTGTTTTAACAACAATCAGATTCATACAGTTGTGTTTTAGCATTCAGATTCATACAGTTGTGTTTTAACAGCAATCAGATTCATACCCTGTGTTTTACCATCTTTATATTGTGGGATCTATAAAAAATTGACTTTAGCCCTGTAAACTATTAAAACACGGCACCAAGAACATGCTGATAAATTCCAGTAATCTTCTGAACAATGGAATATGCAATGTAATGTGACATAGACAATAACATAAAACACATTCAGATTGTTAAAATGCAAAAGAACTGTTAAAACACAACCTGATTATATATTGACTTCAGAGTGTTAAAACACACTGACTTCAACCTCTCTAACTGGTAACACACATCACTAAGAACATGCTGATAGTTTTCAGATAAACACATTGACTTCCAGATTTGAATTCGAAAATAATAAAATTCTGAAAATCATGGAATTTTAGTTAATGAAGATACATTCCAAAAATAAAATTAGAATGTGAAATTACATGATAGCTCTTCTACTTAAAATCCCTCAATGACACATGTCCAATTCTTATTCCTTCCTAGACTTTCTAGGAAAAATAGACTTTCCACCCAACTCCTACTATATATATATATATATATATATATATATATATATAGGATAGGAGTTGGCCAGAAAGTCCAAATTTCCTAAAAAGTGTAAAAAGTCATAAAACACCGTAATGTCAACCATAAAACACACCAAAAACCCACAAATAATATGATAAAGATTACTAAAACATCATGTATGTGGGTTTTGTGTTGTGTTTTAGATGTTAAGGCTCTGATTGTGGAATGACAAATATTACTGTGTTTTATGTTGTTTAGCATTGTGTGTTTTATATTCACAGTTCTACGATGGTGTGTTTGAAGTTTTTATGGACTATTAGAGTTTGAATATGGTGTTTTAGTAATATTCATTCTATTATTTGTGAGTTTTAGGTGTGTTTTATGCCTGAAATTATTGTGTTTTATGACTTTTTACACTTTTTAGGAAAAACACACTTTCCGTAGGATCCCTACTCTATATATATATATATATATATATATATATATATATAGGGTAAGGTTCATGCGAGAACCACCTTTATTGCGAGAACCGCGAGAACCAATGTGAACACAAGCTAAAATAGCTAAAAAAACCTAAAAAAACCCTAAAAAAAACCTAACCCCCACCCCCACCCCCCAAAAACCTAAACCCCCACCCCCCCCCCCCAAAAAAAAACCTAACCCCCCCCCCCCCCCAAAAAAAAACCTAACCCCCCCCCCCCAAGCTAAATGCTAAAAACTAAAACCCTCAAAAAACCTAAAAAAAACCTAACCCCCACCCCCCAAAAACCTAAACCCCCCACCCCCCCCCCCCCAAAAAAAAAAACCTAACCCCCCCCCAAGCTAAATGCTAAAAACTAAAACCCTCAAAAAACCTAAAAAAAACCTAACCCCCCCCCCCCCCCCCCAAAACCTAAACCCCCCTCCCCCACCACCCAAAAACCTAAACCCCCCCCCCCCCACCCCCAAGCTAAAATGCTAAAAACTAAACCCACAAAAAACCTAAAAAATCTAAAAAATCAAAAAAAAATCTAAATTTTTTTTTTTTATTTTTTTACTATTTTTTATGTTCAAATCGCTACTTTTTGTAGCAAAAAAAAATTTTTAAAAAAAAAAAATTTTTTTTTTTGGATACTAAAAGTAGCGATTTTTATATAAAAAATAGTAAAAAAATAAAAAAAAAATTTTTTTGGGTGTTTTTTAGATTTTTTTAGCTATTACTGTTTGTGTTCACACTGGTTCTCGCGGTTCTCGCAATAAAGGGTGGTTCCTAACGGATCTTTGTCCTATATATATATATATATATATATATATATATATATATATATATTATTTATCACAAGTTTAAGGATCGGCTCTCTCACTCTCTTACTCTTAACACACTTGTGTACTTTCTTTAACAATACTTATTATCACGCCAGAAGGTGGTTCCAAGGAGAATCCTCCACCCCTCCTCGTAACGAGCTTCACATTGTTTTTATTTTGTAGATCGATTCTTATAACAAAGCCAGTCACTGATGAAAAAAATTTTGAAAATTAACTCTTTTATCGAGACCACATCGCCCATAAGCCTAAACCCTACACTTTAGACTTAGTGTTTCTTCGAAACTTTATTAGAACTCTATTATAAATTTCATATCAACTCGAATTCATGCCACCCATTTGATAAAGATTCAATTTTTTATCACGAATTCATGACAACACTTTCTTTATTTGTTACGATTTTAAAGATCTGGGTTGATTTTATAAAATTAATATTCAAAACGTATGAGTTATACGTATATATCCAACTAAACACCCACGTCACCAATCATGATGATGTTGAAAGTTATGGGTACACAGGACATGGTGCTTGTATACTTCTTGGGAACTGGGATCACCATCCATATTTTCATTGTATTTGTCTTCTTTTGTTTATTTATTTGAGCCACATATTCCACCTCACAACCGCCATTAATGGAGTATCAAGAGGTTTGCTCTCTGTTCATAGCTGTTTGCTTGATTTTTCAGTTTTTAATGCACAATGATTGATTTTAGCACATGGGTTTTATGAATTTATGATAAAAAATGAATCTTTATCAGATGGGTGTCATGAATTCGTTATAAAGATTGAATCTTTATCATATGGGTGTTATGAATTAGTGATAAAGATTTAATCTTTATCAAATGGGTGTGATAAAAAATGAATCTTTAGCATATGGGTGTCATGAATTAATGATAAAAAAAATGAATCTTTACTGATGGTGTCTATGAATTTATAGGAGTATATAAAGAATTCAAGGGGAGTTCAGCTTTTCACTTGCAGATGGCTGCCACTTTCTTCTCCAAAAGCACTTGTCTTCCTCTGCCATGGTCTCTTACACATGTTTGTGATTTTAGGGTTTAGTGATGTAAGATTTATCAATTGTTAATGGTTATTTTGCAGGTTATGGTATGGAATGTGGTGACTTCATGAAAGGTTAATTGATCTTTTCATATGCAATTGAGTTTCTGTTTACATTTTTTTGGTAGTATGAATGTTTGATCATGTTGGTTTATTATATTGTTACATGTGGTAAAAAAGTTACTTTCCCTTAAAATGAGACCGCATGGAAGTTTTATATATAGTAAAAACATTAACTTTTCTTAACAAAATGCCTGTTTTTTAAAACATTTAGGTCTTTTATCAGTGCATCGTTTAGAAGGATTAAACTCGCATTTTCTAAAAAGAAAACTCGTCTTTTAGGCAACAAATTCTTACGACCTGAGGGTTGATGGACCCTCTTTACCTTCCTTTGGTCCCACCTGGTGATATTACTTGAATAAAAAAGTTAGGCTGGTGGGTGTGGGGTGTGTCCCCGGCCCGTTGAGGCCAGGCACCACTGCCTCCTCCGGTCCGTCGCGTCACTTTCGTCACCCAACCCACGCATGAGACGACACTGTGTGTTTGTTTGTATATATGCAATCGTGACGGGGCTGTGTGAGGGGGAGCCGAGCTGAGCCGAGCTCAACTAGGCTCGAGCTCGGCTCGATTCAAGCTTTGTTTCTAAAGCTTGAGCTCGTAGGTAGTTTTTTTGAAGCTCGAGCTCGGCTCATTTTCTATTTATTAATTATAATTATTATTTCGTATAAAATTTAGGTATTTTATATAATTTAATAAATAATAACAATTAATATTTAAATACATATATGTAATATATTAATGAATAATTAAATACACATTGGGCTCTTTTAGGCTCACGAGCCGACTCGAGCTCGATAAGCGAAGCTCGAGCTCGGGCTCGTTTACTAAACGAGCTTGTTTTTGGGCTTGGGCTCGAGCTCGATTGAGCTCGGCTCGTTTGCACCCCTCATCACCCACACCCCAGGCCATCGCTTAGGTGAGGTGATGGCCCCCGATGACGTGACCACTTACGTGACGGGACCACCTCCACACCCACCAGCTTAATATTATTTTTATAAAACAAACAAATCCAATATGATTGAAGTATTATTACAATTAATAAAATCAATGCCATGGTGACATTTGAATTTGATTGTTTAACTTAAAAAAGTTATAATAACTATTTTCCTTGTAGATTTAATTATGATGATTTATTGATTTCCATATCAAAGTTGGACCAATACACCAATAATAAGGGCATACGGTGTGGTTTCGGTAAAGTGGGTTTACCGAAGTGGCAAAGAGTGGCAAACCAATGCCATCTTAAGTTTACCGATCAAAGATTTGCCAATTCGGTGAGTGCTTGCCGTGCGGTGAAGAGAGTGTATGAGAGAGAGAGAGGGTAGTGTGGGGTGGGGTCCATTCCAATCTCAACCAATCACATTTTTTTTTAAGTTTACCACTTCACCAAGTGTCTAACCATTGTCAACACTTTTCAGCAAAGTTTAAACACTTTTCACTGATTGACGTGACACACTCTATTGATTGATTTTTTTAGTTTGCCACTCTCAAGTGTTTAACCACTCATTGGACCCTAACTATTTTGGGTGTAAATTAAATGATCTCTTCAGTTTTGAGTTTTTATATAGGCGGTTTCAATTTCAAATTCAATGCTATTAATTTTGTACTTTGATAGTACTACAATGTGCTCAACCAAAAAAAACATGTTTTTATTATTTTTTTCTTTCTAAATTTTAGTTAAAGAAAAACATATCACATTCAAGAAGGTAACCATTATAGGGATGGCAACGGGTCGGGTTTGGGACGGGTTTAGGTAATCCCAAACCCAAACCCGATTAGATAAGCTTGTCCCAAACTCGTCTCAAAACCCGTCGGGTTTCTAGCGGGTAAATACCCATCGGGTATCGGGTATACCCGCGGGTTTCGGGTAAACCCGTTAATTTAAAAAGGTTACTCGTTGGGTATACTCATCTCAAAACCCATTGGGTATCTATTGGGTAACTACTAACCGACTATATTTTGTATTGTTATTATAAAACTATATATCAAATAACTATAATGTATACGGAATAGAATACCTATATGTGTAAAAAATGGATGTATCATATATATACATATTAATAATATAAAAGAAATTATATTGGGTATACAATCGGGTAAACGGGTATACTTTATTGGGTAATTGGGTCGGGTAAACGGGTATATCACTAAATCCCAAACCCGTCGCAAACCCGTGAAAAAAACAATAACCATTCCCAAACCCGATTAACTGGCGCCAAACCCGTCCCAAATGTGTCGGGTTTCGGGTTTACCCATTGGGTTCGGGTTTGATTGCCATCCCTAGTAACGAAGGGAAATGAATCAATGATTACCATTTTATTGCATTAATATATGTATTTCTGATATTTTCTTAACTAAGGAAAATATTAAGGTTTTTGGGTAATGGGTAATATTGTGGATTTATACTACATAGTAATTGTATAAACGTATCATCTTATCTGACACGGTTTTTGATTTTTTTGTGGTGTTTAATTACTTTCATAATGAATTAATTAGCTGTTAATCGAACTTCGTTTGTAGGATGTGGGACCAAGCTAGCTAATTACGGGTACGCAGTGTTTGGGATCGATTATGAAGGACATGGGCGGTCCATGGGTGCTCGTTGTTACATCAAAAAGTTCGATGACATCGTTAATGATTGTTGCAACTACTTTAAACTCGTTTCTGGTACGTCTTAGAGATGAAAAGCAAATCGTTTCTTATCAAGAGCGTTTGAGTTTGAGTTAAGTTTTGAAGCATGGTTGTAAAAATCCCGACTAGACGCCGATTAATCCTCGATTAATTGCTGATTAATCTCGATTAATTTCAGATTAATTACTATTAATCGCGATTATATCCGATTAATCCCCGTTAATCCCGATTAATCTCTAGTCCTCACCCCACCGGCCGACTAGCGATTTCTACAACCATGATTATTCTACATTATCATTCTTTTAATATCTATGGTTATATAATCGGACAGGTTTTTTAAAAATCTAACCAGATCTTATCATCATACTACTTAACTTGTAAGTTGTAACACACTCAAACAATTAGATATAATATTTTTGTCTTATATGTTATATAACCTTTGTTTTTATATTGTGTTACTAGGTTAGAACCCCGTGTAATACACGGGTTAAATAAATATAATTTTATATACCAAATAATAAAAAAAATATATCTTTTTAAACCTCGTTTATTACACGGGTTGAAAAAATGTAATTTTATATACCAAATAATAAAACAATATATCTTCAAAAATCTCGTTTATTACATGGGTTGAATAAATGTACTTTTATATATTAAATAATAAAAATATTATATTTTTAAGAACTTCATGTATTGTACGGGTTGAGTAAATCTAATTTTATATATTGAGTAAATTACGATTTTGGCTCCTGTGATTATATTACTTTTACTCTTTTAGCCTAAAAAAGAATCTTTTAACATCTGAGCCGCAACGTCTTTTTTTCTAACTCTTTTGGCCCCAAACATTAACCCCATCCATTTACTTTTACGGGACAAAAGGGTTAGAAAAAAAGACGCTGGGGGCCAAAAGTGTTAGAAAAAAAGACGTTAGGAGCTCAAATGTTAAAAAATTTCTTTTTAGGCTAAAAGGGTAAAAGTGATATAACCACAGGGGCCAAAATTATAACTTATCCTTATATATTAAATAATGAAAAAAGTTACATTTATATTAATTTATATTTAGTGTACGTCTTTTGTTAATTTCAAGATAAATAATTTTGAAATCTAATAAATATTTCAAAAGATTATATTATCTCTTATACGAATTGTTTAAATTTATATTAAATTTAATTTTATAATTATCTTTTAATTAATATTAAATATCTATAATTAGGTAGGAGATAAAGGTGAGAAAACTAAAAAATAGATGGCTCTAATGAATGACATGTGTCCCATATTGGTTTCTTTTATTATATAGTATAGATATATGTATCCGACCATCAAGTGATACATATTTACTTAACATTTTCGAATTATGACATCGATTCACCTAACATTTTCAAATAATATACTTTTATGGAAAGGGAAATTGGTCTCTAATAATCTCTAGTAGACGTCATTGGCCATTGACAGTCCTACTTTTGTTTATTCGCATCGGCAGTCCCACCTTTTAAGTATTTTGCCTCCGCAGGTCCTTAGTTAAAAAAACTTAATGGAGTTAAGTTTTTTCCGAATTACAAACTGAGGTTACAGGGATTTTAATCAGAACGATGATACGAGTCGATTGATGTAAAACTTACCTCGAAACGGTGCTTTAAACGACGAAAATGGTGCTTCAATTCGGGTGTTTAAATTTCCAATTGACAAAAATCAAGCCGTTTGGAGCTCCGTTTCGAGGTAAGTTTTACATCAGTCGATTAAAATCCCCTAAAACATCAGTTTGTAATTTGGAAAAAAAACTTAACTCTGTTAAACTGAGGACCAGTGGAGGCAAAATATTTGAAAGGTGAGACTGCCAATGGTTACGACGTCTACTAGGGATTATTAGAATCCAATTTTCCTTACGGAAATATTGTATGTCAGGAAAAGATGAATACAAGAACAAAAAGAGATTCTTGTATGGAGAATCAATGGGTGGTGCAGTTGCCCTTCTTGTACACAAAAAAGATGTACATTTCTGGCATGGTGCTGTTCTTGTGGCTCCTATGTGTAAGGTAAACTAAGGGCTAATTTTATCTAGAATTAAATACCATTTTAGTCCCTGTGGTTTGGGTAATTTTGTCAGTTTAGTCCAAAGGTTTTCTTTTTAGCCTGTGGGTCCAAAAAGGTTTCACCGTTGCCATTTTAGTCCATTGGGTTAACTTTATCCATTTTTTTTGTTAACGAGAAGGGTAATTCGGTCATTGTATATGTAATTTTGTGAACTAGAAGGGCAATTCTGCCATATAAAATGACCGAATTGCCATTCTCGTTAACAGAAATAATGGATAGAAATAATGGATGAAGTTAATTCATTGAACTAAAATGGCAACGGTGAAACCTTTTTAGACCCACAGGCGAAAATGAAACCTTTGGACTAAACTGACAAAATGGTCCAAACCATTTTAGTCCGGTTAACTTCATCCATTTTTTTGTTAACGAGAAGGGCAATTCAGTCATTGTATATGTAATTTTGTGAACTATAAGGGCAATTCTGCCATATAAAATGACCGACCGAATTGCCGTTCTCGTTAACAGAAATAATGGATAAAGTTAATTCAGTGGACTAAAATGGCAACGGTGAAACCTTTTTAGACCCACAAGCGAAAAATGAAACCTTTAGAATAAACTGGCAAAATGGTCCAAACCATAGGGACTAAAATGGTATTTAACTCTTTTATCTATTTATTTTATATAATTATAAAAAAACTATTTTTTAACTTAATTACTTTTTTAATAATAGATATCAGAGAAGGTGAAGCCACACCCACTAGTGATAAACATACTAACAAGAGTAGAAGACTTGATTCCTACATGGAAAATTGTCCCTACAAAGGATGTCATTGAGGCTGCTTTCAAGGACCCTCTTAAAAGACAAGAGGTCCTAGTTAAATTACATTACTACCCCTCATCCTACCTCTTACATTCATATTCAACCAAGGCTAATTCGGTAAATTCACATGCGTACAGATTCGCGGGAACAAGTTGATTTATCAAGAGAAGCCCAGGCTTAAAACAGCTCTTGAGTTGCTAAGAACTAGCATGAGCCTTGAACACACCTTGAGTGAGGTTATTTTACAAAATTACCCTCCTTGCGTTGACCATCGGCTTTATTGGCCGGGAAGATCACGCGAACAACCATTTTGACTTGATACATTACCAAAATAACCATCGACATCTATAGCCGTTACACGTCTTTTAAGAAAAGGAAACTCAATCAATACTAGACATGCTCACCATGTCGCGTAAAACTTAGCCATATTTGCGCCTATGGCGTAAAAGTCTTTTTTTCGCCGATTAAAATTGCAACCAATAGTTGCTTGACACATGTCGTGGCGTTGGGGCAACACTTGTGACTTGCCATAAGTTGTGTCATTTGCGTAATCTTTATGCGTGTGACGTCGTAACGTACGTTCAGGGCCGTCTTCGAAAATCACAAAAAAAGTTTTGGCCCTGTGCAAGATAAAAAATTTGGGCACTATTCGTTAATTCATTATGTATGTTTATTGATTTGTGCCAAGTCATTAACCATTACACACTAAAACAGTTGGTCTTCTGAATTTGATTGGCAAAAACAGTTGGGCTTTAACGTTTTTGGTTCATAAATCCAGGCCCTTAAAGTTTTTTCTTTAAAAACATACATATTTTTTAAATATATATATATATAAAATTTATAAATTTTTTCTGTCCCTATTTCGATTTGGGCCTAGAGCAGTCGCCCACCCGGCACTTGCTCTGGGCCGGCCCTGCGTATGTTGATTAGATATAATCATTTGTAACCCCCCAAGTTGATAGTTTTAAAGAAAAATTCAATGGATATTTAGGTATTATGTTTAATCAAAATGGCTATTCATATGATTTTCGTCACGAGTCAATCATGGTTGACTTTGACTTTTCTAGCAGGTGACAATACCCTTTTTTGTGTTACATGGAGAAGCTGATACAGTGACGGATCCAGAAGTAAGCAAGGCTTTATACGCGCAAGCGAGTAGTAAAGATAAGACCATAAAACTATACCCGGGAATGTGGCACGGCTTGACCGCAGGAGAGACCGACCACAACATCGATATTGTTTTTGGTGACATTATTTCTTGGCTTGACAAGCGATCTAGTGACGATAGGACAACTACTTCCACATGTAGCAATACATCAGCCACTGCGTCTAGGGCCGGTCAAGGCAAAGCGACATCATCACCGGTACAACAAACGTGTGGTAGGAAAACACCGCGGTTGCATTCCGCTATGTAACCATCGGCAACCAAATTGTTTTTGTTGTTCAAGTTGAAGAGTGCCTGTAGTTAAGTAGCTTCACACCTTCATTATATAATGCTATATCTATTGTCACATCAAATAAAACTACTTAATCATTTAGAGGGACTTCTTGTTTCATCCCAAAATTAACATAAACCGCCGATAAAATCTTAAGGGGCTGGTATATTTTTCAAAATGAGCGAGCGTTCAAACCACTAAAAATCAATATACAGAATTTTGGTACAGTTTGTTTTTTCAGAGGTAAAACGTTTGCAGTCTGCGAACCACATCTGCAGACATCTGTAGAAGAAGAGGTGAACCAAACCTCTGCAGTCTAGAAGAAGAAGACTGTTTTTTAAATTTTGCTAAAATAAACCGAAAAGAGTGGCGGTGTTGGAGGAGGTGCGACGGTGGTGGAGTGGCGGAGGCAGGAGGTGCGACGGCAGTGAAGGAGTGGCGGAGGCAGGGTTCGACGGTGGTGGAGGAGTGGCAGAGGCTAGGAGGAGAGAGTGGCTGGTGCTAGGGTTTCATGTTTTTCTATTTGATGGTTATGACTTACCCTGTCTAATAAGGTAGCTGGGTTTGAGTTTTTACTCGTATTTTTTTTGACTGACCCTTCGACATCAGTCAATAACTTAGCTGTTTCTTGAAATATTGCCTACAATTGTCACTTTAAAAAGACTAGTTACCAATATCATTGCTTGCTCTCCACAAGATCCAAATCATATTGGCATCATTTTTTATACAACTAAAAATGGATTAATCCATAATATGATCATACATTTCTGATAAACACACACACAAATATATTGCAACAAAGATCAAAGTAGTTTCAAATTGCAGGCAGTTGACACAAGCCAATCATGTCTTAACCTTCTAAAGCCAAGACTAGGAAGAATATAAATAGTGAAAACAATCATCGTCGCTTACTCGGGTTAAAGCTAACCAGAGTGTTTGGTCTTCGGCTTCTTCACAATCATCACGGTGCAGTGCGCATGATGAGTAACATAGTCACTTACACTCCCCAAAACCGCCCTACATAAAGAATTTTGTGTGGTGTTTAAATATGTACATAATTTCCAAACATAAGTAATTTGAAGTGGCAATTCCTGATATGACCGTAGTAGGACACAATCGTATATAAACCTGTGTTCGTGTTGACCTAACTAAATGGATCGTGTTCGGGTTGACCTGTTTAAATTTTAAGGAAAAATTACAAGTTTTGTCCTTTATCTTTATACCACTTTTCAGGCGGTGTCCTTTTTAACGAATGTTGACAGGCGGTGTCCTTTACTAGGTATTTTGTTGCAAGTTTAGTCCTTTAGACCCAACTTAGTTAAAAAACTTTGTTAATTGTTGACAGGCGGTGTCCTTTACTAGGTATTTTGTTGCAAGTTTAGTCCTTTACACCCAACAATTAACAGGGTCTTTTAACTGGGTTGGATGTAAAGGACTAAACTTGCAACAAAATACCTAGTAAAGGACACCGCCTGTCAACATTCGTTAAAAAGGACACTGCCTGAAAAGTGGTATAAAGATAAAGGACAAAACTTGTAATTTTTCCAAATTTTAATTATACAGGTCAAACCGCCAACCAGATTGACTAGTATAGATAAATGAGCTAAACGGGTCGTGTTTGGGTTATAGAATTTGGAACTCGAATCATTAGGTTTTCCTGTCAAGTAATTGAATAAAGGTTTGATCGGATAATGTGAAGCTCTATTAACAAAAATGATGAATACCTTTTGATTGCTCCATAACCATGGCTACCAACCACCAACATAGTAGCATGGTGCCTGTCTACAGCTTCACATAGAACATTCCTAGCATCACCTTCCACAACTTCAACAAGCACATCATCCACCTACATAGAGAAAGGATCTTTCATAACCAACCCAAACAAGTGCACGTGATTAAAGCGATAAATAAACAAATAAACGAAACATTTCAACACCAAATAGCCAAGATTCTCAAATGCATATGGTGCTAACCCGGAGATATTTGAACTCGACCCCAGAGATTTTTGAACTTAGAAAAGATTAAATCTATATACATATTAATTGGCAAAATAAAGTGAAAAGCAAAAACATGAGTATCGATCCGATTAAAAAAATTTATTGAAAGGTATAACCTTTTCGCGTACATGTTTACCTCATTTTACCTCTTAGTTATAGGGATGTTCATCGGTTCGGTTTATGGTTTATTTGGTTTTCAAAATTTTGTACCCCAAACCAAAAACCAAACCAAACCAAATTAGGAATATGCTAACAGAATCAAACCAAATTCAATTCGGTTTGGTTTCGGTTAGAAACCAAATAAACCAATTTAAACCAAATTTAATCAAATTGTACCTAAGTACCTTTTTTCCTAATTTATATTTATGTTTGTGCTCCAACTTCTGAACATCAAGTCAACAACTAATTTAAACCTAACAATATATAAATAAAAGAAAGTTTCATAGCAAAATAAAACAAACACATCCATAAAATAGTCGTACATATAACCACAAAGTTAAAACTTCAAAACATCGATCATAGAAACTATAAATAGTCAACAAGTCTAATGCCACAAAATATAAATAATCGTCAAACATTTAGTATTTTGGGCTAATAAATTGTATATCGTTTAATAAATATTATTGTTTTTATTTAATAGTTAATTAAATTAACAGTTTTTTGGTTATCCAAATTAACCGAATAAACCAAATAAAAAAATATGTGGAACCAAAAACCATATTCACAGTTCGGTTTCAGTTAGAAACCAAACCACATACCGAATTTGTTATTCGGATCGGTTTATTCGGTTACTGTTTAAAAGTGGTCTATGGTATTGTTGATGCAACAAACACGGGACCAAGGATGGTAGCTAAGCTGGTTAGGCAAAAGGGCTGAAGGGTTCAGTTTTGCCTAACGCAGGTCGCGGGGTCCCTCCACGTTTGCAAAACGTGGAAGGAGGTTCACTAGTATGTTCTTGTTATTTGCTTTGAGGTTCCTTCTTCGAGGCCAGCTCGAATCCAGAAAAGAAAGCAAATAGAATGAATGAGATGAATCTGATGAAGAGTTATTTGGGAGTGACAAAGAACTCTTTGAATGACTAGAGATTAAGGAATCTCTGTGCTCATTGGAATGTCTTTGAAGTGTTCAGGAGCTGTCCTCTTATAGTGGAAGACTCCTCCTGAAATGGCATAAACTATACTAGCGAGACCTGTTTGCATATGGAGGGTTTCCCCTTTTGGGGTTGAAGGCTTTGGACCCCTGGTTAATAGAGTGTGCCTGTGCAGACCTGCTCTGACTTTGTGAGTTGGTGAGCATGGGTTGGTGAGACTAGTCCTTGGACATGACTGATTACTGTTTCTCGATTTCCTCATTTTACAGCTTTTCATCCGATGAACCTTTCAACCTTTTAAGCTCTTTGCATATTAATCATTTTGTTTATCCTTGGGCTACCCCCGTCGTCAGCCCCCCAAGTCAGAGGTTTTTGGGGTAGTATACTCAAAGACTTCTGACTTTTATGCATGTCTTTTAAAGGCTTCAAGGGTTCGTTGCTTGGAGGCTTGAAAGGTTTGAGGCAGTTACTTTTTTGAATTTTGAATTTGAAACGATTTGACAGTTGATTTGATTGACATGTGTCAGGCGGCGGTTTTGCAGGTACCATTTATTTACCTTTATTACCCCTACTTTATCATCATATTTATTTTGTGTTTAGAAAATTTCTTCACTTTACTCTCAATCATTCATAGTTTCCTTCCTCAGGTTAGTTTCTCTCCTTCATTTTCGTTTTTGCTTTGTTCAATCATGGGTGCCCTTAAGGATTTAGCGAGGTCATTTTCTCGAATGACACAAGAGGAAGTAGACCTGTTTTGCCTTGAATATGGTATTGATAAAAAAGTTTAATCCAACCGCCCCTTCTTGCGATGTTTCTATTGACAAACCGATTCCTGGTTCGATTGCTTTGTATTGTCGCCATTTTCAATGGTCCAATCTTCGTTACCCTTTTTCGTTTTTTGTTCTAAACTTGCTTGAGTATTACCGAGTGTCTTTTGGGCAAGTTCATCCAAAAGGAATGGCTAGGGTTTTGCACTTTGAAGTGCTCTGTCGTGCTCTTGGCTATGATCCCTCTCTGTTGCTTTTCCGGAGGTTTTTTCGTTTAGCCAAAAATGGCGATTGGTCTACTTTTGAAACGACAAAGGTTGATACTTGTCTCATTTCATCCATGGTTACAACCCTTGGATCCTGGAAGGATCAGTTTTTCTGGGTTTCTGATTCTATCATTCCTTTCAAAATGGTATGGAGGCGTCCGGATGCTGTTCTCAATGATCCGGAGCCTTCTGAGTCTGAATTGAATGATGCCTTTCTTTCAGCCATTCGGGGGTGCCCTTCGAGGGTTCGTCCCTTTCCCGAACATTTGTTAGTGCTTTTAGGGGTTAGTAATATTTGGGCAAAAGCCGATCGGGATCCGGTGTTAATGAGAAATGGTCTTGGTATGCATTTTCCCCCTTTATGCCTTTTTACTTTACTTTGTTTGTGACTTATTTTTCTTTACTTGTTTTTTGCCAGTTATGTCTGCTTTGGACTTTATCAAAAGTGACGACACGTCTGATGTTGTTTTTGAGGATGCCCCGACTGTTCCGGGTGAGAATGTTGTGGTGAGAACTTCCGAGCAAAGGTTTGAGGGCACGGGTTATGCTAATGTTGCCAATGTTAAGGGTTTTACCAAGTTTACTGCCCCCAAGTCTTCAAGTCGCCGATCTTCTCGTCGTTTGCTGAAAGCTGGGCCTCAATCCACTTCCACTGAGCCAGTGGATTTGACTGTGGATTTGACTGATGATATTGAGGTTTCAGAGGATCAGGTTGAAGCGGGTGTTGAACAAGATAAGGAGTTGGTTGTTTATGGCAAGAAGGTTCGAGGTAAGAAGGTTATTCCTGTTCAAGAATCTTCAAGCAGGGACGCTGGAGGGTTGGACCCTGAAGGTGTTTATGTGCCTGCTTGGCAAGTGAAGAATGATGATACCTTTAAGGATGCTGCCGTTTGTGAGGATGCTCTTAGTCATCTTGCTCCTCCCTCTGTTCGTGAAACCATTGCTGAGATGGACGATGACTTTATGTTATCTCGCATGGTTTTAACCACTTGTAACCTTGCTTCCATGCTTCCCCAAGGGATTACTCGCTTTCGCCAAAGGATGCGGGAGTATGAGGATTTTTCTAAAAAGAAGGACAAGATGAAATCCTCCCTAGCATCAATGAAGAAGGAAGTGGCAGGGTTTGCAGAGAAGGAGGCAGCGTGGAAGAAGGAGGTTGATGGTTTGAAGAAGATGCATGATATTGAGATGGGTGACCTGAGGAAGAGCTTTGAAGCAAACTTGTTGAAGTTGAAGGCTGATCGAGAGGCCTTGTCCATCCAGCAGCAGGCTTTTCGTGAAGAAAAGGAGGGGTTGAAAGCTTCAGTTGGTCAGGTGACTGCGGACAATCAATGGTTGATCGAGCATGGTTTCCAGCAGGTGGTTACTTACCTTTTGCATTCCAAGGAATTTAACTCTGCCCTTGGTGATGTTTACACAAAGCTGCTGAACCTGGGGAAGCATCAAGGCCTTACTGCTGGCTATAAACTTCATGAATCTGGACAACCTTTGGAGAAGTCACCCATGTTTCGCCCCGAGGCTTCTGATATCTTCAAGGCCTCTGTTGAGCAGATGGAGAGGCTAACCTACCCTTACATTCATGAGGTATCCTCTTGCTTTGGTAAGCCTTTGTCTGTTTTACAGGGATTGAAGCCTGAGGGGTTGAATGAGAAAGTTTGTGCTGAGGTTTTGGATTCCTTGTCAAGGAAGAGGTCATACTCTGGGGATAGTGATGATACCCTCTCGAGTTTGCCTGAGGCTTCAAAGGATGCTGGTTTAGAGACCTCCGCGGTAGGTGGTGAAGAAGGGGCTAAGATGAAGAAGACTAAGAAAGCCAAGAAGTCTAAAGTTGAAGGTTCCAAGCCTTCTATTAACTGATATTTATTCGTAGCTTTCTTAGCAAACACTTTTATGTCTGTAATGGTTTAAACAATGTTAGGTTTTTGGGAACCCTTAAGGTTCCTGTGGTTGGTTGGGCCTGTATGGCCATTTGAACACTAGTTTTATTTGCAAGTCACTAGGGCTTGCTTTGACTATTTTCTGAAGGTCTTTTATGGCCTTCCTAACTATAACATGATGGTTGTTGTTTGTGTTATTTTTGTTTGCTCTAGTTGCTTGGTTTGTCTTGTGAGGTTTCAACCCTTCAGGCTTTTTGTGTAGTTGTTAATGGGTTGAAGCCTTTAACCTTTCAAGCTTGTTTTCTGTTGGCTTGAAATTTGGGTAACTTTTGGTTTGGTTTGCATGGTTAGTTGATAAGTTCGTTTATCTTTTGTCCCTTGTTTTTATTTTCTTGCCTTGTCTTTGTTTACTTTGTCTTTATGTTTTTTACACTTTAAAGGGTTCAGTGCTGCAGTCACTTTGCCTTAGTGGTTATCATCAAGACGTAGTATCTATCCTATTCTTCATTTCGTTGTAATTTGTTTGATTTCGTAAGTCTATTTATTGAGTACACTTTTTAGACTTAAGGAACGATTGGTGTAGGCTGTTCGAACCTGTCTATGAGACATTGTTGTTTTTCTTTGATGAGTCTCATGGAGTTGTATTGATCTAGGAACTCACCCCTTATATAGGTCCATTCAACCCTTGAACCTATTGAGCGATATGGCCTGGGAGCTCATCCCCTTACATGGCCCTTGCCATGGAGTTTTTTTCCAAGGTTCTCAACCTGATATTAGGATAGAAAGACAAGTTTGATAAAGTAACTTCATTCATTCAAGCAACATCTGCTTTTACAAAAGGTTTTTGTTTTGCTACAAACCAAACTTTCTAAACATAGAATTTTCTCAAGGTTTTTCCGTTCCAGTGCCTTGGGAGCCTTTTGCCTTCCAGATCTCCCAGCTTGTAGGACCCTCCTTTGTGTGCTTCGAGGATGGTGTATGGACCTTCCCATTTCGGGCCTAGTTTCCCTTGATTTTCTTTTTTGCTTACTTCGTTGTTTCTGAGGACTAGATCCCCTGGCCTGAATCGTTCGTTCTTGACCTTCTTGTTGTAATAGCTTTCCATCCTTTGCTTGTATTTGGCTTCTTGTATTGTTGCTTGATCCCGTGCCTCCTCTAGGAGTTGTAAGTTCAACATAGTCTCTTGTGTGTTTACTTCGGGATCCATGTTGACAATTCGTTGGGTTACAACTCCTATTTCAGCGGGGATTACGGCTTCGGATCCGAATACCAAGCTGTAAGGTGTCTTTCTGTGACTTGCTTTTTCTGTTGTTCTGATTGCCCATAGAACGCTAGGCAATTCTTCCAGCCAATTACTTTCATATCTCCCCAATCTTGTTTTGATGCCTTCCACTATGCTTCTGTTGGTCCTTTCAACCTGACCATTTGACTGCGGGTAAGCCACTGAGCTGAAGATTTGGTTGATCCTGTACTCCTTGCTCCAAAGGCTGAAGGGTTTCTCAGCGAATTGTTTCCCATTATCGGTGACAATTACCCCTGGCAGCCCATAGCGGCATATAATATTCTCCCATACAAAGTCTATGATTTGCTTTCTGTGATTTTGGCAAGGGGTTTGACCTCTGGCCATTTGCTGAAGTAGTCAATTGCTACCAACAGGAATTTTACTCCCCCTTTGCTTGGAGGGAATGGTCCAAAAATGTCCATTCCCCACTTATGGAATGGCCATGCTGAGGTTATGGGGACCAAGTCATGCTTGGGACTTTTTGGTATTGGGGAGTGGATTTGACAGGCATCACATTTCTTCAATTGCTCGACGGTGTCACGATGCATTGAAGGCCAGAAATATCCCAAGTTCATGAGTTTTGCAACCACCGACCTAGCTCCAAAATGAGCTCCGCATATTCCTTCATGCACTTCCTTAACCAAATACTTGCTTTGTTCGGGGCCTACACACCTTAGCAATGGTGCAAGGTAACCTTTTTTATAGAGAGTTTCTCCTTGCAACACATATTGTCTTGCTTTGATCTTGACCCTTTCAGCTTCCGTTTGATCATTGGGCAGTTCATTGTTTTGAAGGAATTTTTTGATAGGAGTCATCCAATTTGGATCTTCCTCGGTGACCACATCTTGTACTTCCAATTCATCAATCGACCGGGCCTTCAACACTTCAACCAACACCTTTTTTGTGAGGTGGGCGAATGTGAGAGATGCCAATTTGCTCAAGGCATCGGCCTTTTTGTTTTGGGATCTCGGAATCTGTTTAATGTTGCATGCCTGGAAGGTGTTTATTAACTCCTTAGATTTTTCTTTGTATTTTCTCATGTTTGGCTCCTTGGCGACATAGCTGTCATTAACTTGGCTTGATACTAGTAGTGAATCAGTGAACACTTCAAGCTTTTTGACTTTCATTTCTTTGGCTAGCCGGAGACCAGCGATCAGTGCTTCGTATTCAGCCTCGTTATTGGTGGTCTGAAAGTTGAAACGAAGAGCATATGTGAATTCTAGCCCCTCAGGGTTGATTAGGATTACACCAGCTTCTGACCCTTCAACACTTGAAGCCCCATCGGTGAATAGTTTCCAGGCTTCAGGGTTGGAGGGTTCAATGGTTGTGGTATTTACTTCTTCAGTCTTTTGGCTTGGGACTTCGACCAGGAAGTCAGCCAGGACCTGAGCTTTGATTGCTTTTCGTGGGACATAGGTGATGTTATGTTCACCTAGTTCCACTGCCCATTTTGCCAATCTACCTGAGTTTTCAGGTTTTTCAAGCACATTCTTGACAGGTTGGTCAGTGACCACTTGTATAGGATGTGCTTGGAAGTATCTTCTAAGCCTTCTGGCTGTTTGGACCAAGGCTAGGGCGAGTTTTTCAAGGGGAGGATATTTGGTTTCAGCTAGTTTTAGAGTTTTGCTGAAAAAATAAACGGGTACCTGAGCCTTGTCTCTTTCAATAGTGAGAACTGCACTGATGGCTTCGTCGGCAACTGAAAGGTACACCGATATGAGCTCCCCAGTTTCTGGTGCTGCAATATCTGGTAGTGAAGCAAGGTGCTGCTTCATTTGATTGAAGGCTTCCTCAGCTTCATCGGTCCATTTGAAATCTCTTTTATCGGAGCAATTCTTGAGCGTCTTGTAGAATGGTAGAGACCTTTCTGCCAGTTTTGAGGTAAAACGCTTCAAGGCTGCAAGCTTCCCGTTCAAGCTTTCAACCTCCTTCTTGGTTCTTGGTGGTTTAGCTTCAAGGACAGCTTTTACCTTGTTAGGGTTGGCTTTGATACTTTGCTTTCCAACGATGTGGCCTAGGAATTTTCCTTTATCAAACCCAAACGAGCATTTTTCCGGGTTAAGCTTCATGTTAATCTTTCTAAGGTTGTTGAAGGTTTCTTGGATATCGTCAAGCATTTGGTATTCCGTTTTGCTTTTGATCACTAGGTCATCGACATATGCTTCCATGTTTCTACCGATTTGGCTTTCAAAGGCCTTGTCGACGAGTCGTTGATAGGTGGCACCCGCATTTTTGAGGCCAAAAGGCATCTTTTGGTAACAAAAAATGCCCTTGTCGGTGTGGAAGGCTGTCTTTTCTTCATCCTCCTTCTTCATGAGGATTTGGTGATAACCTTTGTATGCATCGAGAAAACACTTAAACGGATACCCCGTGAGAGAATCAACCTTGAGATCGATTTTCGGGAGAGGGTAGCAATCCTTGGGACAAGCCTTGTTAAGATCTTTGAAATCTATGCACATTCTCCAAGAGTTGTCGGGTTTTCTGACCATAACAGGATTTGCAATCCATGATTGGTACTTGACCTCTCGGAGGATGCCAGCTGATACGAGTTTTTCGACCTCCTGGCAAGCTGCCAGGCTTCTCTCGGGTGCCAAGCTTCTTTTCTTTTGAACCACCGGCTTTACATTGGGTGGTATCCTTAGTTCGTGTTCAGCAATGCTTCGAGGGATCCCAGTCATATCTTGGGAGACCAGGCGAATACATCGCTGTGATGTTTCAGCAGTTTTTCAAGGTATGAAAGGGTCTCTTGAGAAAGGTTGGGGTTGACCCTTATTCGTTGCTCGGGGTATTTAGGGTTGATGACTAACCCTTGCTTGTTTTTCTCACCGCCCGAACTTTCCCCTTCGATTAGATAAGCTTCCTGAGAGGGTTGAAGGGTTGCAATTCCTCTTTCAGTGGGAAATTTGACAGTGCCATGGCCAACGGACACTGCCATGTAGAATGCACATTGTCCGGGCCTCCCTATAATTACGTCATAGTTGGAAGGGATGTTGATAACCACGAAGGTTAGTGATCGGGTTCTTTCCTTTGATCCCTCCTTAAGACAGACATCAAGGGTTATTTGCCTCAAAGGCTTCAGGGTTACATCAGCGATGCCCTTTATGGAGGTCCCGGAGGGTTGAAGCCTTGAACGCTCCTCGTTGCTTAGTTGATTGAAAAACTTCTCGAACATGATTTCAGTGGCTGCTCCCGTGTCTATGTATGCTTTGCATGTTTGTAAGGTACGCACGATGGCTTCAACCACAAGGGGACCAGGGAGTGGGTCCTTCCTTGTTGGGGGGAAGCAGACACACTGAAGCTCCCAATCCTCCAACCGTCGCTTCTTGTAAGGGACCTTTTCGTCAGAATATACCATGTTTACTTCCTTCCCTTTGCCTTCAGCCATTTTGTCTCGAACCCCTTTTACCAAATGGGCGAGTTCTCCTGACTTAACAGCCTCTTCAATTCTCTTTTTCAATTGGAAGCAGTCATTGGTGTGGTGTCCCTTTTCTTCATGGAATTCACAGAACTGAGAGGAGTTCTCATTTTTTCGACTCTTGGGAAGAGGTCTGGGAGGTCTAAAGTTTTGCTTGACTTCTTCCGTCGCCAGGATTTTTTGAGGGGTTTTGGTGAGGGGAGTGAAACTCATTCCTTTATCTCTGCTTGAAGGGTTTCGCCCTTCAACCCTTCGAGGGTCTGAACCCTTTGAGCGTCTGTCGTAAGAGTTAAAGTTTCCTCTCTTTCTGGCTGGGCGCCTTTTTCTTTGTTCTTTGATATCCACAGCTTCCTCTCCCCGAATGTGAGCCTCGACTCTTTCAAGGGCTTCTTCCAGGGTTTTGGGCAGAGATTTATTGAAATCTCGTGTGAGATACTTGGAGGTTATGGCGTTCATAAAACCGGCAACCCTCATTTTCTCATCAGCCCCCACATAGGTTAGCCCTTCCTTCTTGTATCGTTCAATGAATGCCCGTAGGCTTTCATCATCGCGTTGTTTTATCTGAAAGATCACTGTTGCGTCTTTAACGTACCTCCTTTGTTGGGAGAAGTTTGCCAGAAAGCCTCTGCTGAGATCGTCGAAGCTTCGAATGCTTTGAGCAGATAGGTCGTTGAACCAGATTCTAGCGGACCCAACAAGAGTCTGCATGAACATTAGGCAGCATTCAGCGTTCGTCCATTTTTCTATTCGAGCAGCTCCAGTGAAGATCTGAAGATGATCTTCGGGATCTTCAGTCCCATCATACGTTCTGATGTGAGCTGGCATCTTGATTTTAGACTGAAAATCATAATCAGCTATCTGTCTAGAAAAGCATGAAAGGTTACTTGGCTTGTAAGGTTTAGCCAGATCTTCTTCATGTCTCGTACCTACGTTGTTGTTATTGCCATGGTTTCCCTGGGTGGCAAGCACTTGATTGATAAAGTGTTGCCAGGGGAAGTTGGCCATCATCTGAGACATCATGTTGGGTATGAAATTGAAACCTTGAAGGCTTCCCGGACCAACTGAGCAACTTACCCCAAGAGGGGTGCTGGCAACGGCACTTCGTGCTAAAGGGAGCACAGATAGGGTTTGCTCCCATGTGGTAGTTAGAGAAGTGAGACAACTGGTCACCGGGGATTGTAGGAGTTGGTCGAGTGTTAACTCGTGTCCCAGAGGAGTACCACTAACAGTTGGTTGGGAAGAGAGAATAGGATGAACAGTGGGGTTTGTCACAGTGGACAGATAAGGGTGAAGGTTTGAAGGGTTGCTGGGACCGGCTTCACTTCTTGTAACGAAGGGTGGTAGAGGTGGCCCAGGAGACAACGTTGGCTCAGGTTCGTCGTAATCTAGACGAATCCTTACACCTTTTTCCCTTTCTCTGTTCACATGTTGGTTAAGAAGTGATCTTAGCTCAAGGAAGTTATTAGCGACCCCCTCGGGGGTAAGTTCAACACGTGCCGGAGTGTCTGACACACCAACGTTGGGAGACGGAGCTCCAGATCTGGATGGGGTTGGTGTGTTAAAGGTAAGAAACTCGGGTGTACTCCCCGGAGTTGAAAAAGGCGTTGTTATTGTTGTGTGAGCTTGACCACTTCCCGGGGTAGAGGTGTTAGGGATCTGGTTTACCTCTCCCGGAGATCCACTTTCTGACATGGTGGTTTTGAATGAAAGGAGCTACACGTACCAGGTCTCTTTTGAGGAGAAACAGCGGCGTAGCCCCACGGTGGGCGCCAACTTGTTGATTCAACAAACACGGGACCAAGGATGGTAGCTAAGCTGGTTAGGCAAAAGGGCTGAAGGGTTCAGTTTTGCCTAACGCAGGTCGCGGGGTCCCTCCACGTTTGCAAAACGTGGAAGGAGGTTCACTAGTATGTTCTTGTTATTTGCTTTGAGGTTCCTTCTTCGAGGCCAGCTCGAATCCAGAAAAGAAAGCAAATAGAATGAATGAGATGAATCTGATGAAGAGTTATTTGGGAGTGACAAAGAACTCTTTGAATGACTAGAGATTAAGGAATCTCTGTGCTCATTGGAATGTCTTTGAAGTGTTCAGGAGCTGTCCTCTTATAGTGGAAGACTCCTCCTGAAATGGCATAAACTATACTAGCGAGACCTGTTTGCATATGGAGGGTTTCCCCTTTTGGGGTTGAAGGCTTTGGACCCCTGGTTAATAGAGTGTGCCTGTGCAGACCTGCTCTGACTTTGTGAGTTGGTGAGCATGGGTTGGTGAGACTAGTCCTTGGACATGACTGATTACTGTTTCTCGATTTCCTCATTTTACAGCTTTTCATCCGATGAACCTTTCAACCTTTTAAGCTCTTTGCATATTAATCATTTTGTTTATCCTTGGGCTACCCCCGTCGTCAGGTATTATTGATTTGATGATCTTGACAATACAATACAATCCCATTATATAGGGAATGAATACAGAATAATTCTGGAAATAAACTCTATACAAATCAAGTCTAAATATACGATAATGCTAAGATCCTCCCGCAGTTTGATCGGGCGCGGAGCAAACGGTTAAACTGGATCTGAATGACTGGAACAACTCTCGAGATAATCCTTTAGTGAAGATGTCGGCGTACTGAGCTGAGGACGGAACATGAAGAACCCGTATATGCCCCACACGAACCTTTCACGTAAAAAATGTATATCAATCTCAACATGTTTCATTCGTTGATGTTGAACAGGTTTATTCGAGAGATAAACGGCAGAGACGTTGTCACAATAGACCACCGAGGCGCGCTGTAATGGAACATTAAGCTCGAGAAGCAAATTACGTAACCATGTTGCTTTAGCGACCGCATTAGCTACTCCGCGATACTCAGCCTCAGCACTCGAACGGGAGACAATGGGCTGACGTTTAGAAGACCACGAAAGAAGATTATCACCCAAGAAGACGCAATAGCCACTGGTGGAACGACGTGAATCAGGACAACCGCCCCAATCGGCATCAGAGTAGGCGACAAGTGAATGTACAGCAGACTTGATTATCCGAATCCCATATGAAATCGTGCCCTGTAAGTAACGTATGATACGTTTCATAAAATAAATGCGGATCACGTGGCTCATGCATGAACAAACACACCTGTTGAATAGCGTATGAGATATCGGGTCTGGTAAACGTCAAATATTGTAGAGCACCGGCTAAGCTTCTGTATAAAGTGGGGTCGTGGAAAAGAGCCCCGTCAGTAGCGCTAAGTTTGCACGACAAGTCCACAGGAGTAACACAGGGTTTACACGAAGACATGTTAGCTCGGTCAATAATATCCTTTACATACTGCGACTGGGAGAGAAACAAGCCACTGTTTTGATGTGTTACTTTAATGCCCAAAAAATGATGTAGCCGTCCCAAGTCTGTCATGGCAAACTCTCGTGAGAGTGAAGTAATAATTTCCTTTAAAAGAGCATCCGTGGATGCGGTGAGAATAATATCGTCCACGTGTAGCAATAAATACGCGACGTGAGGGCCCTTGTTGTAAATGAACAAGGAAGTATCGCATACACTGCTTTGAAACCCTTGTGATAGAATGTAAGTAGCAAAACGAGTGTACCAAGCTCGAGGGGCCTGTTTCAAACCGTATAAAGACTTCTTAAGTCGACACACAAAGTTCGGGCACCGTCTGTCCACAAAACCCGGGGGCTGATGCATAAATACCGTCTCCTGCAAATGCCCATGTAGAAAAGCATTCTTGACATCCAACTGATGGATTGGCCAAGAACGCGAAACGGCCAAAGATAAAACCGTACGTATAGTAGCCGGTTTAACAACCGGACTGAATGTGTCCTCACAATCAATCCCAACAGTCTGAGACTTACCGTTAACCACCAAACGCGCCTTATAGCGTTCTAAGGACCCGTCCAACTTATACTTATGGCGAAAAAGCCACATACAACGAATGATGGGTCGGTCAGTCGGACGTGGAACCAAATTCCATGTTCCATTTTCCTGCAATGCATTAAACTCAGCCTGCATGGAGTGTGTCCAATTAGGATCTGAGAAGGCTTTGGCATATGTAGTGGGTATAGGTGAGATGGTGGACGTGTGAAGGTTGAGTGGCGGATGAGGTTTTAGCGAGCCAGTTTTGGACCGAGTCGACATTGGGTGAACATTAGAGGATTGGGAATGCGGGTTGGTGGGAGCCGATAAGGGGACGGTGGGGGCTGCTGGTAAAGGGTTGGTGGGTTGGGCTGGATTTGGTTGGGCCGAAGAGGAAGTGGGCTGCAAAGTTGGAAACCCGGGTGGGGCCGAAGGGCAGCGGGGCTGTGAAAGGGCAGCCGAGGATGGTTGGGTTTGTGGTTGCGAACGGGGTCGACGGGAATAGGTAATAGGCTGGGTCGGTTTAGGTGGTTGTGGAGGGTCGGGATGTGGGGCGGGCTGTGGTGAGGTGGGGATAATTGGGTTGGGTGAAAACGTAAAGGTTGGAGGCAATTGGTCATCGAGAAATTGGTAAGAAGTGGCCGAAGAGGGAATGGTGTATAGGAAGGTAGTCTCGTCAAATGTAACGTGACGAGAAATATGAACCTTACCCGTGGTGGGATTGAAGCAACGGTATCCACGAAAATCCGGTGGATAACCAAGGAAGATGCAACGAATGGCTCGGGTATGAAGTTTGTGGTGTTGAGTGGCCGACGTGTTTGGGTAACAGGCACACCCGAACGCTCGTAAGTGATCATATGTGGGGTGGCGAAGGTAAAGGGCAAAAGTTGGGGTAAAAAAGTTTAAGCGTTTAGTAGGTAGGATGTTGTGGAGGTATGTGGCAGTGTGGAGAGCTTCCACCCAAAAAGAGGGAGGAAGGTTGGCGTGAATAAGGAGGGCACGTATGATGTCGTTTAAGCGACGAATCATACGTTCCGCACGACCGTTTTGGGACGAAGTTTGGGGACAAGAAAAACGGAAAAGTAGACCGTTTTGTTGAGCAAAAGTTTTAAATGCATTGTTATCGAATTCGCCTCCCAAATCACACTGAAAGGTTTTGATAAGACGGTTAAATTGGGTGTGGATAAGACGATGAAATTTTACAAATGTTGGAAACGTTTCAGATTTAAATTTCAAAGGATAAACCCAAACAAAGTGTGAAAAATTATCAATAAGAACCATGTAATATTTATAGCCGGTTTTGCTCGGAACTGGTGAAGTCCACAAATCACAGTGAATAATGTCAAATGGTGCAAAAGTGTACGTATTTGAAGCATAAAAAGGCAAACGTTTACTATTCGAAAGTTGACAAGAGTTGCAAAACTTAGACCGATGGTCTTTATTACATGGAAAATTGAAAGTATGACTTAAAACATCTAAAACTTGGGCTCCTGGATGGCCGAGACGGTCATGCCAAGGTGCGGAAGTAGTGGTGAGGAAACAAGCAGCAGGCGGCAGTTGCGGTGCAGTGAATGGATATAAGTTCCCAGTGCTATTGTGGCGGGAGAGAATTTTTCCATTGCGAAGGTCCTTCAAAGAAAAACCAAACGGATCAAATTCAATGGAAACCCAATTATCACGTGTAAAACTTCTAACGGAAATAAGGTTTTTAATGATGTGGGGGCTGTATAGGATATTAGGTAAGATGTAGGTTCGGTTTGGAAGGGTCTAAAAGCCGGTCCCAGATTTAAGAATTGGAATACACGCGCCATTACCGACCAAAAGTTTATTGCATGCACTAGATGAAGAGGGGATTTGAATCATACCTGGGTTTTGAGTAGCATGTGCCTCGGCACCGGTGTCCATGTACCCGGCAGGGTCTTGAGCTTGCATTTGCATGGCTGAGAAAGCAGCACTTAAGTCAGACGGGCACAAGGCAGTGAAGCCGTAAGGGGCAGTAGGTGTCGATGGCGGCGGGCCTGCAAGGCCGGTGTACTGGGCCGATGGCTGTTCCGCGGGGATGTTGGGCTGGGTTGGATATTCGTAACCAGTGAACTGCGATTGGCCCGAGGGCTGTTTGGACTGTGGGCTCGGCTGCCAGGCGGGCTGGGTGGGGTATGGGCAGGGTGGTGTGGCCCACCAGGCCCAGTTGGGGTAGGACTGCATTTGCTGAACCCAACCGGATGGTGCACGGGCTGACCCGCGTCCTCTTCCTCCTCGACTGGACCGACCCCTACCCCTCCCCCGTCCCCGTGAAGAATACTGATGTTGATACGGGTTTGGGTTCGGGTTGGGGTGGCTGTTCTGCGGCTGCTGTGAAGATGATGAAGACGCCTGATTCGGTTGTTGGGTAACGAGAACAGAAGAAGCCGCGGACTGCCGAGCGTCCATCCGAATAACTTCATCTTGTAACATCGTGCGAGCCGTGTCCCAGTCAGCGTTGTTTTGATGAATAAGCGAGGCCGTGGTATCATATTCTTGTGGGAGTCCACGAACTAGTTGAAGGACGAGCCGAGATTCGGTGATAGGTTGATCCACATCTTCGAGTTGGTTGGCAAGATCACTAAGGCGCTGACAATAGTCATCAATGGACGAACAGTGTGCAAGGGTGAGGTTGCAAAACTGAGTTTCCAAGGCGGCTGCACGTGCCTTCTTGTTGCTAAGAAAAGTCTTTTCAAGCTTGAGCCATGCAGCCCTAGCCGTAGAGACTTGTCCCAGCAAACGGGGAAGAAGGTTGTCGGACACGGTGCTCAGAATCCATTGAAGGACTAGAGCATCGAGTTCGACCCAGAGAGGGTATTCGGGTTCAGTATCTTTGGGTGGGTCTGTGCCATCGATGTGAGCCAGCACCTTGTATGCAGTAGCGTGTAAACGGAATAGTTTTACCCAGGAGGTGTAGGTGACGGTTTTGCCATCCAGGGTGCGTATTTTGGATTGAATATTGGTTACCGAATACGCGGGGTGAAGGGTTACAGGTTTTGCGGCCGTAGCCGAGGATTCGGGATGTTCCATATATCTCCTGGCATGATCGGAATCGAAGTCGAACAGGAGAGGGATGAGGACGGCGGCGGCGATTAGGGTTAGAGAGCCGTAGCTCTGATACCATAAAAATGATCTATGGTATTATTGATTTGATGATCTTGACAATACAATACAATCCCATTATATAGGGAATGAATACAGAATAATTATGGAAATAAACTCTATACAAATCAAGTCTAAATATACGATAATGCTAAGACTGTTATGGTTCAGTTTACGGTTTTTATTTGGTTTCGGCTTTTTTCTGAACACCCCTACTTAGTTATGTCACGACTCAAACCGAAGATTCGAATGTCCAGTTAAAAAGTGAGTGGCGCACACAAGCGACGATGTCTAAAACCGATGCACGAAGCGCAGAAGCGGCGGGCTTTTCGTACCTGAGGCGCAAGCTAATTATATATATAAAGGGGCTGTTTGGCAACATCTGAATGGTTAAGTGCTGAACCAATAAAAGCTCTGAACTATTAAGTGTTGAACCAGTAAGAGCTTTGAACTAGGGGTGCAAACGAGCTGAGCGGCTCGCGAGCTACTCGAGATCGGCTCGAGAAAAAGCTCGAAACGAGCCAAGCCTTATCGAGCCCAAGCCGAGCTTGAGCCTCAAAACAAAGCTTGTTTGTTTATCGAGCCCGAGCTCGAGCTCGAGCCTCGCATGGGAATCTCGTTAGGCTCGTCGAGCCTTATCAAGCCTTAGTGTAAACGGGCCGAGTCGAGCCAAGCTTATTTAAACTTCTTTACAACCCGACGTCGAACCTAAAAATAAGCTTATTTAGTAAACGAGCTCGAGCCCGAGCTTCACTTATCGAGCTTGCGAGCCTAAAAAGTCTATTATTTATATTATTTTTATTTAATATACTAATTAATAGATAATAAACGACCCGAACCCGAGCCCGAGCCGAGCTCGAGCTTGAGAAAATACAAACGAGCCGAGCTCGAGCTTTGAAAACAAAGCTCGAATCGAGCCGAGCCCAAGCCCGAGCTCTCATAAGTTAATCGAGCTCGAGCTCGAGCTTGGTTGAGCTCGGGCTCGGCTCGTTTGCACCCCTACAGTTTGAACCATTAAGAGTTAGTATAAAGCTTAACCGTTCAGAGGCAAATATCTGACCAATTCAGATTAGAGGTCAAAACCATTCAGATTCAGTATAATGCTTAACCATTCAGAGGCAATTGTCTAAACCATTCAGACATTTGCTCGTGAAACAAACAGTCTGAACCATTAAGTACTGAACGAGTAAGACGTCTGAACCATTAAGAGCCCCATTAAGAGGTAAACAAACAGCCCCTAAGGCTTTTGTATGATTTAACTTGCATGTACAAGCCAAAAAACTCAACGTACAACAGCTGGATGGATAAAAACGCCTCGGGTACGAGAGGCGCGTGCCTCAGGCCAATAAAGACCAGAAAAATCCCCCAAAAGCATGCTTTTTTGGCGCTTCTTGTAATTACTCTAGACTCTGAGCGAAAAAGCCCCAGGTTGTGAGCCTTATTGCGTCTGGCGCTTAAGCGTGCCTAAGGCGCGCTTTAAAAACACAGCTACCTTTGGCCTAAGCTTCTACAAATCGACGAACGTAATGGACATACAAAAACCTGATGATAGTCTACACACAAGGACCGTTTTAACCTAGGTTTTGTTCACAATCTCACAATTTTGATACCAAATTCAATTTCAATCAGCATGATAGATTCAGAATCGAAATCGGAAGCATCCAAAAAACGAAAAACAAGTGTAGGGAACAAAAGAAACCACGAACCGATTTCGAATGACAGAGCTCCTTCGCCTTTTCCGCTACTCTCGCAGCGATCTTCTTCAAATCCGAATCAACAAACGGATACACATCAGCCGCACCTGAACACATACAGCAAAATCTAAGCACACACAATCAACACAAAAACTGAATAATAATAATAAAGTAGAAATTATGATTAACTGATTTACCAGGACCGGCGAAACCTACAGCGGAAGTAGGGGAAGGTTTGGAATGAACAACGATTAGCTTGAAGGGAGTGTTGGGAGCAGAAGGTGCTAGAAAGTGATCCAGAGTCCATTCAAGTGCGTAAAAACTGTGATCGCTGTCATCGATTCCCACGATCATCACCGGTTTCTTTTCTGTTTCTGTTTCCGTGTTCGCCATTGATTTTGCTTCTTCGTTTGCAGTATGTGTAGTAGTTGACGATGAATATATGTATAAATAAAATTATAATGTGTATATACGCACACCGGAATTCTAGAACAAGCAAGAGGAAACTTATTCCAGAAAAAGACGAAAAAGGAAAAACAAATAATTAAACGAAGACTAACGCCGTTAGTTGAAAATGAGAGTAGGACCCAGACGACACTTTCAGTGGAGATCCGTGATACGTACGTAGATCCACCAGAGAGTTCGTTTGGAAATTGGATACGGACACGGGATTCAAGTCGTGCACATTAAGCACTTGGTATATACAGTTTAAAAGAATAATAATGTTGCGTATGGCTTTCTATTTTATCTGAGGTAGTTTTAGTAATTTTATAAAAAAAAAACATCAAGTTAATTATAAGAAAACCTTATAGCTCATCAATAAATAAAAAGGTAAAAATAACATCGAACGAAAAACAGACGTAAAATCGTAGAATCACGCACATCTGTTGTGGCATGTTAATTCGAAGAAATTAGACTGAAATGTAAAACATAGAAAAAAGAACCTGTCAAGTAGGGAAAGATAGACGCGTTGCGACGAATCTGCCAAACGGGAAAAATAAACGAAAAAACGTTGAACCTCACACGCACGTTGCGGCGTGTTAACTCGCAAAAATTAATTAGAAACGTAAAACGGAAAATTTGCAAAAGATGAAAAGTATTGGAGATCAAAGGTGTAAATAAAAAAGTGTTAGAGTTAAATTGCAAAAGATGAAAAATATTGGGGATCAAGTTGAAAATAAAAAAAATGTTAGTATTAAATTGCAAAAGATGAAAAATATTGAGTTAAAAGTAAAAAATAAAAATAAAAGGGTTAAAATGCAAAGGACGAAATCTTTGGGTTAAAAATGAAAAATTAACTTTTTTTTTTTTTTTTGAAAAACTCCTTATGCTTAGAGTACAACTTCATAAAACACCAAATATTATTTATTTATAGTTTGAAAATATTCTTACTTACTAAGAAATATTAATAAATTTAAAAAACCCTACGTCCCTAACCGAACTTTTATAATCTTCTATCTTTGGCCATCTTGGGACAACCTTCCATAGTTCCATTCATCCCTTTTAAACATGTCTTAAAGTAATAAAAACACAACACATTAAGACATGTTTAAGCGTGAGTTATGTCCACAGACCTTGACTAGATTGTTTGACGTTAGTGTTTTGGGGTGAATTGGACGAACATATTAACCATGAGGAATGAAGCAATACCATAGGTTTTGATGATGATCACAAATCGTAGTGTTGATTGACAAGACTTCCAATCTTACCAAGTATGGTTTAGTTTTTTATGTATTGTGAGATGGAGAAACATAACAGTACCTTTAATTTGGTGTTTGAAGCCATTTTAGTTAAGCTTTGTGGTCGCCAAAACTTTGGCCGTAAGTGTTGGGTGGGTGACCACTCTGGCCCAAATCGAAACAGGGCCCGGAAATTTTTAAATATATTTATAAATCTAAAAAAATTTTTTGTTTGTTTTTTCTAAAAAAAATAATCTTACAGGGCCTGAATTTATGAACGAAAAATGTTTTTTGGCCTTTTCAGAAATTTGGATTTGTGATTTTGTGGCCCAATTTGCCAATGTTTAGAAATTGATGTTTAGACTTTGATTATTTGAATTTATGAATAGGGCCCAAATTCCTTTACCTTGCACATGGCCGAAATTTATTATGTGATTTTCATAGATGGCCCTGCCATGGCCGTCTTAGAGGGTCTTCAGGGTGTGTCATCATCGAACATGGCCCAAAATTTTTGCGTGGCCAAAAAAATTTTCTTTCGTTATATTTGCATATAAAATATTTACAATCCCAAATGAAACTTTTGTGCTTATTTGTTAGTAAACTGATCTTTGGTTTGAGTCATTGCAACATTCTATTTTCTACTATTTCTTTTTATTTTTATTTGTTGAAGCTTCAGAACCTTCGATTGATTATGTTCAATCAGTAGACAGCTCATTTTAGTGACAACACAAATATTTATGATGCAATGGATATAATGATTGGGTGTTGAATATATTACAAAAAGATATTAAGATAAGGTACCCACCCCCAAATAAATGCTCATTAAAGGACAATAGGGTCAATGAATCTAAACCAACCCTGCAAAACAACCCATGAAACCAACCAACTCACATGGTGCACATGACCATATTTATACTGTTTGGTGATATTATTTTTATCACTTTATAATACAAGTTAGAAAGTGTGGGATGCACACACTGCACTGACCTAACATATGCTGGAACTGAAAGAGTAGAATGTCAAATTTGATTTATAAATTTGATTTATAATACAAGTTATTAAGCCTTCTTAAAATAACTTAATTATACCATATAATCCCATAAAATGAGATTTCTTCTTTCATCATCAAAACTGCCAATCACAAGCTTTCAACACCTTATGATTTCATTTAATTCCAACTGTTTATAAACCAGATGACCGGTTCGCATACTCCTGAACCAAAGCTCCAAACAGCGAAGGTCTCTCTATCAACCGTGAAGGTTTATCAAATTCTTTCGCGTAACCTGTTTACAACATAACAAGTTCAACTTCAAAACCACAGAATCACAAATTCAACACGTGTTGTTTTAGATAAGAACGAGAGTTACCAGCATCGATGACTAGAACGCGATCACAGTCCATGACAGTTGGTATTCTGTGAGCAATGCTAATGATGGTACAGTCCGCAAAGTCCTCGCGTATGATTCTCTGAATTACCGCATCTGTTTGTGAATCAACCGAAGCCGTTGCTTCGTCCATGAACAACAACTTGCTGTGCTTCAGCATCACTCTTCCCAAACAAAGAAGTTGTCGTTGTCCCACACTCCAGTTATCGCCATTATCGACAACTAAGTAACAAAACCAATATGTTTGTTTAAACTCACAACCCAACTTTTGTTAAACAAGAAAAAACGTATCTTCGGATTGGTTTTTAGTACCTGCCGAATCCAATTTTCCAGGTTTTGCCGCTACAACATCATTAAGCTGGCATCGTTCAAGACTCTGCAAAACAAGTTCTTACATCAATGGAGATAGAGAGAGAGTAGAAGATGATTGGTTTAAACTAATGGACTGTAATAGTTATTTTCAGCAAACCATAGGGGCGAAAAACGTAATTAACTTTTTTTAACCTAGGGGTATTTTAGTCTTTTCACCAAAAATTTAACGGTAAATAGGATGGGGTTAACGGAGGTGGACTGTAATTGTTACAAAAGTGAAAGTACTGGTACTGTTTTGGCAATTTTTAAACTTATGGACTGTAACGGTTATTTTCAACAAAGCATAGGGACAAAAAACGTTACTAACTCTTTATAAAAACTACAGTCAATGCATCCATATGAAGATAAGAAAATAATTTTACCCTCCAGATTTCTTCATCAGAATGTTGACCGATGGGGTCGATATTGCTTCGCACTGTGCCTTCAAATAGGATCGGTTCTTGAGGAATGATCCCGAACCGTGACCTGAGATCGTGTAATCCGAGAGTCGAGATGTTGATGCCATCGATGGTTATACTTCCGCCAGATGGCTCGACCAACCGAAACAGAACCTGGATCAAAGTTGACTTCCCACCACCGGTTCTACCAACAACACCGATCTTTTCACCGCCTTTAATGGTTAGCGTAATCCCTTTAATAACTAGAGGCGTGTTGGAACGATACCTCACCTGTTCTCACAAACAAACATTCAAGAAACTTCAGCATTAAAACAGACAACACGCGAGATTAGATTTAGGAAGTCGTAAGTTACCTGTACATCTTTGAGTTCTACGTTACCATGAGAAGGCCAGTTTGAAGGAGGGGGGTTATCTTTTTTCACCCATTCGGCTTCTGAGGGTATGTTGGTGAACTGTTTAATCCTTTCAACAGAAACCATTCGGTTTTCAACAAAACAGCTCATGTATAAAGCCCAAAACAACACGCCGTTGAGTGACAATCCATACGAGAGTGATAATCCAACATTCTCTGATCAAGATAGCACATTTCAATATTAGTCAACTCTCTAAAGAATAAAACAAAAACCAACAAGCTATGCAGTTAATGCGGTAAAAATTGGATATTGGTCAAGGACTGATATTTGAGATATAGGTTATCGCGGTGGGATATCATCAATAATTTTAATATCATGGAGAGTTTATATATATAGAAAAAGTATATCGTACATTACAGCTTAACGTAATTCACGTACAACAACGTGCGTGATTTGTTCTATAACATGCGTGATTAATGTTTTCAATATGCGTGATTATTGTGTTTCAACATGCGTGATTTTGGATTTTTGAGTTATAACGTGTGTTATTTTAAAATGAACGTGCATAATTACCTGTCGTACGTGATCTACGTTAAGCCGTATTGTACATTAACCTTCCTCTCTCTCTCTCTATATATATATATACCAATTTAACACTAACAATTCAGTATACTCTCCTACCATTAAGAAATTAACCTTTTGCAACTTGCAAAACACTAACAATTAACAATTAAGACTTAAAACACTAATAGTAGCAATAAGAAGAAAGGTATTGATATCGGGAAAATCGGTGATATATCGGACAATATCGGCGATAATATTGGTACTGATATTCTGACCGATATTTACACCGATATTTTACATGGGGACCGATAAACGATATATACGGTAATATATCAACGATATTAACTGCATAGAACCTATAGAAAATTTTAGCTGACCTGGTTTAACAATGCTGCTAGGCAAGATGATCATGAACACGGTGGAAGCACACAGAAATAAGCTACCGAGAAACTCCAAACGGAAACCTAACCACCCGTTGGATCCGTTATTATGGAAATCCATTCTCAGGTTTCCATTCACGCGATCAACGTTTTCTTGAACAAACCTGTCTTGCTTCCTAAAGCACCGAATTGTCATAACACCCGAGATACTCTCTGAGAAATGGTGAATAACGGGTGCTTTTGTAATCGAGTCCAGTCGTGTTATTTCTCGAGATGTTGCAAGATAGTATCCCTAAAACAATTCAATCATAAGTTCAAATCAGATCTTTGAGTTACCTTAACGTATGCGAATTTACCAACACAGACTAAACTTACCCGAAACCAAAAATTGAGATAACCAAGAGGAATCAATAGGAAAACCGTCGGCCACGCATACTGACAAGTGATGATGATAATGCCAAACACCGTTATGAACATCGCAAGAGTCAAGTTCATCATGAACGGAAGGAAGACATCGAGGTTCGTTTGATCACTTGATGCCTGAATATTTCAAACAAATAACCTCTATAAATAAACATCTAAGAAAATAACCTCTACCAAAGAAAATAAACATTTAAGAAACTTTACCCTGCTAAGAATTCTTCCGGAAGGTGTAGTGTCGAAAAACGACATTGGAGCGTGAAGGATGCTGTAAAGAATCTGCTTAAAGAATATCTGGGAAGTTTTAAGTCCGAGAAACGTCGAAGAAACAATTCTACCGCATACCAAAACCAATGAAAGACCAGCTATAGCTGTATACACTTCTATAAACAACGAAGGGTTGAAAGCGCGTTCATTAGAGGTTTCGTACGCCAACCAGTAATCACTCGCCATCTGTGATCCTTGCCACAAGATTGAAAAAGTCATAACAGCAATCACACCCCACCATCCGAAGGCCTCGGTGACATAAACCTTATAAACACCTAAGCTGATTCTTCCGGTTTCCCTCTCTTCTTCTTCAATTAGCTTTGATGTGCCGATTATAGAACTAGATTTCGATCGTTCTAACGCCTTTTGATCTTCTTCCCGAGGGTTTAGGCTAGGAGATTTCTGAAGAGGTCTAGGGGAGGGGCTATCCGATGCGGTAGGTTCCATTTCAACTAGCTGCATGGAGGTCTCGTGAGCGGAAACTAAATTTTTGAAATCCAAACCGGATTCTAATAGTTCGTCATACTTTCCTGATTGAACAAGCATCCCATCTCGCATCACCTAAAACCGTTACAAGTTAATATCAAGTATGAAAGTATGCCAAACAATCAAAACCGTAACTCGCAAACTTAAATCAAAGATTATGATACTTACGAGGATAAGATCGACATTATGGAGGAAATCAACTTGGTGCGTGACGAGTAAGATCGTTTTATTTCTTAGAGCCCCCCTCACACACTCCTGCAATTATAATTAAAAAAAAACTGTGAGAACTAGCACCGAACCTCCGAAACCAAATGAAGAAACTTTGGTGCTACTATGATCACCTTAAATATTTCGGAACCCGTGTGAGCGTCAACGGCGCTAAAGACATCATCAAGAAGATAAATGTCGCAATCTTGATAAACCGCTCGGGCGAGTTGGATCCTCTGTTTCTGGCCGCCGCTGAGGTTAATCCCCCGCTCGCCGATCTCTGTTTGATCTCCAAATTCCATCATTTCCAAGTCTTTCTCCAAGCAACAGTTCTTGATCACTTCTTTGTACTTCCGTCTATCCATTGGCAAACCGAACAAAATGTTCTCTTGAATCGTCCCGTTTTGTATCCATGCTGTTTGTGCAACGTATGCAGTGCTCCCACATACTCTCACCTGATATAACATCAAATCACATTATACAATGGGTCACTCTTATGAAGATTTCTATGTTATGGTCTCGTCTAGGCTCTAGCGATCAGTTCTAATAAAGTTTAGTGGTACCTTTCCGGAGATTTTGTGCATTTCGCCAATAACGGATGATAGAAGAGATGACTTCCCGGACCCCACGGTTCCAACAATTGCCGCAAGTTCACCTTTCTTGATCTCAAAGCTCAAATTCTTGACGACGGCACCATCAGCGGCTTCATCATCCCAGCTAAAAGACCCATCTCTGACCTCAACCGCCGTGCTGCCACTACAACCCTCCTGCCGCTCCACCGCTTCCTCATCGAGCTCCTTACTCAACATGAAGGCATCCAATCTTCCTAACGAGATCATGGCTTGAGAAAGGGAGATCATGGATTGAGGGAACGTACGAATAGGCTCTTGCAAGTTCTTGAACAATGATGTGGCGGTGAACACTGTCCCGGCATCAAGTGGGATCCCGAGCAAAATCGCACTTCCAAAAGTGAGCGAGGAGACAAACAAAGGCGCGCTCCATAAAACAATCAAGTTTCCACCGATTGAAAACATGAATTTGGTAAGCCACGCGTATTCAGACTCGCGAAACGCTTGAATCCTCTTGTTGAAGTGTTCTTCCCATGCTTGGAACTTGATCACCCTCATGTAATTAAGCATCTCATTGGTGGCTTTCATCCTCGAATCACGGTTTTTCATTATGTTAAACTGAAACTTGTTGTTCCTTTTAGTACCGAAAATCACATACAACAGAACCGCTAATATCCCGGCCAACGCCACCAAAGATGGCACGCCGAGGTACGTGTACAGTATAGCTAATGCTACCGACACTTGAACCGGCATAAGCCAAATAGCATGCAATTGAAGCATCATATCACCAAGTTGTTGAGCATCTACCGCCATGTAGTTCACTATCTGTCCCACACCGTGTGATTGTCGAGCCGAACAGGACAGCCGCAGCCCCTTTTTGTATAACGACGTTATCAGTGTCGACCGGATCAACATTCCAAGCTTCTGGGAATTGAAATTGAACTGGTGGGATGACAACACTTCAATAAACTTTGCAACAAGAAGGATTAGTATCAAGTAATACCCTTCGTATGGCGAAGTGCTTTTCCCGGAAGTGAAGTCTACGAACCGTTGGATCAACAACGGCCCAACATACATAACACACAACCTAATGATCGCAAGGAGCGCCGTGAACACGATATGTTTCCAGAAACAACGAATTAACGTCAGTCGAACAGGATGCTTCGAGTTCTCGTGAGGTTTAGGCCAATTCTCCTCAAAAAGCTTTGACATTTTCTCCGCCCTATGCTCAGGCGAAAGCGTCGGTATGTCCTCTAGTTTCAAAGGGTTTTTATACCCTTTCTTCAACAACGGGTTCATCCACAGCCAGAACACTTTCGAAAGGATCGAAGCCGATGCCCACCCGCTCACGCTTGATGATTTGTTCAACTCGTAATCCTTCGATACTTCACCATTTCCATTAGCATTACCATTACCATTTAGTGGTTCAGATTCTGACGTCACTAAGATCCCAGTTGATCCAGTTATGGATACAATTACCAGGAAAACCGAAAACGGTATAGATACTAACGAAATTATGTCGTCGGATTTGAAAGGCGGATCATCTCCGGCACCGGAAACTAATCGGACGATACCGGAAGAAGCCAACAAAGCAATGACTATGAAATTAACTACCCAAAATACCCTTAAAGACAGTGGATGAGTAACAGCTTTAAATCTCTTTTCATGGATGATTAAAACCATAATTACTAAGAAAGATAAAGCTTGAAACAACCAACAGATTCCATCTATCAGCTTCCATTGCTTCTCGGTTTCTCCTGTGAACGCTATCACCGACGCTACCGTATAACAAACTGTTAACACAGCTGTCACAACAACAGAGAACTTGAACCGATAACCGGTAGTGACACCACTTCTTTTGGCAATAAGTGGTTCCTCAACGCCATTGTTGCGAGAACCGAATCTGGAAGAAAGCTTTTGAATAGCAAACACAAGTAGGGTAAGCAAGAATATGACATCAATGGCGGATAAAAGTGCCCGTTGCGGGCATGGAGAGAGGAAGATGAAGGTCAGCCATTGAAGCACGAATGAAGCTCCAGACGCATTCTCTGCAACAACTGATCTTGCAGAACACGAAACAGAATTCATTTTTCCGATTTAGATTCAGTTCGTGGGGGAAAACTATCAAATTTTATTAACACCTCCACCAATCTGCATCCCTGCAAGACAAATATATGTAGTCACATTGAGAAAACCAAAAGATTCCAATAACTGTTACACAACAGACAATATATGAAACAAACTGCACGGATACCAATATCCATGAAGAATCTAACTAGAAAGGTAGCTTATAGGGTAAATTACATTTTTCGTCCTTTATGTTTGTATCGAATTGCAATGGATAGCCTTTAACTTCAATAATTACAGTCACAATCCTTTATTTGGAAAACCCATTACGCTATACGTCCTTTGACCCTAACAAGGTTAAAATTTTCAGTTAAGTGTGGCATGTGCCTTGCACATGAGGGTTTATTTATCTAAAATAAATTTAAACAATTAAAACAAATCAGATTTATACCCTCTCTCTCTAATCTCTTCTTCTGTCTACAACCTCCGCCACCCACCTCCACCTCCTCCATCGTCAACCACCTCCGCCCATCCACCGACATCACCCACCCTTGGTTTAAAAAAGCGGGAAGCGCACAAAAGCGATGAGGTCTAAAAAAGCTTTTTTTAAAGCGAAGCGCAAAAGCGGTGAGCTTTTCGTACGCGAAGCGCAAAGTGATTATAAAATTTATTTTTTATATATCCCATAAGTGTGTAGCCTCCAATACCTATGATTTAGCTATAATTAAGCTTTATACATGTTTTAAAATGAAAAAAACATAAATGTACACATAGTTAGTAGCAAAGGACTTATATGTTGGGTGTGTGAATGAAAGTCTCAAAAGGTGGTAAATACTTTGTCCCACATCGGTGTGGGGACAAAGTGAGTGGTTGTTTATAAGGTAAAGTCTTTACTACTCCATTGTAGCTTTATGACATGTTTTACCACAAGTCCTACCCGCGCGCAGGGGGGGGGGGGTGCAAAAAATGAGTTTCTGCATTGAAATTTAATTGAACTCGTGCATGCCCGCACGTCCTGCGGACACGAATGCAGCTCCGAAAACCCCAGGCACGCGTGGGCCAGTTTCATGCCAAGGTGCGGAAGTAGTGGTGAGGAAACAGGCGGCAGTTGCGGTGCAGTGAATGGATATAAGTTCCCAGTGCTATTGTGGCGGGAGAGAATTTTTCCATTGCGAAGGTCCTTCAAAGAAAAACCAAACGGATCAAATTCAATGGAAACCCAATTATCACGTGTAAAACTTCTAACGGAAATAAGGTTTTTAATGATGTGGGGGCTGTATAGGATATTAGGTAAGATGTAGGTTCGGTTTGGAAGGGTCTAAAAGCCGGTCCCAGATTTAAGAATTGGAATACACGCGCCATTACCGACCAAAAGTTTATTGCACGCACTAGATGAAGAGGGGATTTGAATCATACCTGGGTTTTGAGTAGCATGTGCCTCGGCACCGGTGTCCATGTACCCGGCAGGGTCTTGAGCTTGCATTTGCATGGCTGAGAAAGCAGCACTTAAGTCAGACGGGCACAAGGCAGTGAAGCCGTAAGGGGCAGTAGGTGTCGATGGCGGCGGGCCTGCAAGGCCGGTGTACTGGGCCGATGGCTGTTCCGCGGGGATGTTGGGCTGGGTTGGATATTCGTAACCAGTGAACTGCGATTGGCCCGAGGGCTGTTTGGACTGTGGGCTCGGCTGCCAGGCGGGCTGGGTGGGGTATGGGCAGGGTGGTGTGGCCCACCAGGCCCAGTTGGGGTAGGACTGCATTTGCTGAACCCAACCGGATGGTGCACGGGCTGACCCGCGTCCTCTTCCTCCTCGACTGGACCGACCCCTACCCCTCCCCCGTCCCCGTGAAGAATACTGATGTTGATACGGGTTTGGGTTCGGGTTGGGGTGGCTGTTCTGCGGCTGTTGTGAAGATGATGAAGACGCCTGATTCGGTTGTTGGGTAACGAGAACAGAAGAAGCCGCGGACTGCCGAGCGTCCATCCGAATAACTTCATCTTGTAACATCGTGCGAGCCGTGTCCCAGTCAGCGTTGTTGAATAAGCGAGGCCGTGGTATCATATTCTTGTGGGAGTCCACGAACCAGTTGAAGGACGAGCCGAGATTCGGTGATAGGTTGATCCACATCTTCGAGTTGGTTGGCAAGATCACTAAGGCGCTGACAATAGTCATCAATGGACGAAGAGTGTGCAAGGGTGAGGTTGCAAAACTGAGTTTCCAAGGCGGCTGCACGTGCCTTCTTGTTGCTAAGAAAAGTCTTTTCAAGCTTGAGCCATGCAGCCCTAGCCGTAGAGACTTGTCCCAGCAAACGGGGAAGAAGGTTGTCGGACACGGTGCTCAGAATCCATTGAAGGACTAGAGCATCGAGTTCGACCCAGAGAGGGTATTCGGGTTCAGTATCTTTGGGTGGGTCTGTGCCATCGATGTGAGCCAGCACCTTGTATGCAGTAGCGTGTAAACGGAATAGTTTTACCCAGGAGGTGTAGGTGACGGTTTTGCCATCCAGGGTGCGTATTTTGGATTGAATATTGGTTACCGAATACGCGGGGTGAAGGGTTACAGGTTTTGCGGCCGTAGCCGAGGATTCGGGATGTTCCATATCTCCTGGCATGATCGGAATCGAAGTCGAACAGGAGAGGGATGAGGACGGCGGCGGCGATTAGGGTTAGAGAGCCGTAGCTCTGATACCATAAAAATGATCTATGGTATTATTGATTTGATGATCTTGACAATACAATACAATCCCATTATATAGGGAATGAATACAGAATAATTATGGAAATAAACTCTATACAAATCAAGTCTAAATATACGATAATGCTAAGACTGTTATGGTTCAGTTTACGGTTTTTATTTGGTTTCGGCTTTTTTCTGAACACCCCTACTTAGTTATGTCACGACTCAAACCGAAGATTCGAATGTCCAGTTAAAAAGTGAGTGGCGCACACAAGCGACGATGTCTAAAACCGATGCACGAAGCGCAGAAGCGGCGGGCTTTTCGTACCTGAGGCGCAAGCTAATTACATATATAAAGGGGCTGTTTGGCAACATCTGAATGGTTAAGTGCTGAACCAATAAGAGCTCTGAACTATTAAGTGTTGAACCAGTAAGAGCTTTGAACTAGGGGTGCAAACGAGCTGAGCGGCTCACGAGCTACTCGAGATCGGCTCGAGAAAAAGCTCGAAACGAGCCAAGCCTTATCGAGCCCAAGCCGAGCTTGAGCCTCAAAACAAAGCTTGTTTGTTTATCGAGCCCGAGCTCGAGCTCGAGCCTCGCATGTGAATCTCGTTAGGCTCGTCGAGCCTTATCAAGCCTTAGTGTAAACGAGCCGAGTCGAGCCAAGCTTATTTAAACTTCTTTACAACCCGACGTCGAACCTAAAAATAAGCTTATTTAGTAAACGAGCTCGAGCCCGAGCTTCACTTATCGAGCTTGCGAGCCTAAAAAGTCTATTATTTATATTATTTTTATTTAATATACTAATTAATAGATAATAAACGACCCGAGCCCGAGCCGAGCTCGAGCTTGAGAAAATACAAACGAGCCGAGCTCGAGCTTTGAAAACAAAGCTCGAATCGAGCCGAGCCCAAGCCCGAGCTCTCATAAGTTAATCGAGCTCGAGCTCGAGCTTGGTTGAGCTCGGGCTCGGCTCGTTTGCACCCCTACAGTTTGAACCATTAAGAGTTAGTATAGAGCTTAACCGTTCAGAGGCAAATATCTGACCAATTCAGATTAGAGGTCAAAACCATTCAGATTCAGTATAATGCTTAACCATTCAGAGGCAATTGTCTAAACCATTCAGACATTTGCTCGTGAAACAAACAGTCTGAACCATTAAGTACTGAACCAGTAAGAGGTCTGAACCATTAAGAGCCCCATTAAGAGGTAAACAAACAGCCCCTAAGGCTTTTGTATGATTTAACTTGCATGTACAAGCCAAAAAACTCAACGTACAACAGCTGGATGGATAAAAACGCCTCGGGTACGAGAGGCGCGTGCCTCAGGCCAATAAAGACCAGAAAAATCCCCCAAAAGCATGCTTTTTTGGCGCTTCTTGAATAAAGAATAAAGGTTTGATAGGATAACATGAAGCTCTATTAACATGAATGATGAATACCTTTTGATTGCTCCATAACCGTGGCTACCAACCATGGGCGCAGCTTCCTTGGGGCGGGAGGGGGCGTAGTGTTATGAACAGTACCTTCGTATAGAAATTTTTAGGTATATACGTTTTCGCCCCCGCGGAATTGGGAAAAATCGACCCCCCAAGCTTCGCCTAGCATGGTGCGTCTCTACAGCTTCACATAGAACATTCCTAGCATCACCTTCCACAACTTCAACAAGCACGTCATCCACCTACATAGAGAACGTTTTCTTCAATAACCAATTAAACAAATGCAAATGATTGAAGTTTAAGAAACAAATGAAACATTTTAACACAAAACAATCAAGATTTTCAAATGCATATGGCGCTAAAAGTTCCAAAAAACAAAAAAAAGATCAAGTATCATTCAGAATTCGCATACGATTCCAATTGCAGAAGCCTTTATCCTGTAATTCTAATCATTAGAAGCTAAAAGTTTTCCAATAATTCAATCAGTTCACAATTTCAATCACAAAGCATGATCAGGCATAAAAAGAAATCATGTCCCTGTTCAGGCTTCAGGGTAATATAGTTCATATTCAATAACACTACCATTCATGGATGGACCTGCTATATAGGGTGCAGGGTCAACCGACCCCGCAGTTTTTTATTTTATATGTAACGTAATATACGGCTTTCTGACCAACTCTAGAGATTTTTAAACTTACTTAGAAAAGATTAAATCTATACATGTTGCATTAGAAAAACAAGCTGAAAAAAAAAAACACATCAATTCGATTAAGTAAGCTACTTATTTTTTCAAAACAGTAAGGCTAAGGGGTGTGGCCATGACCCTCCACGTAGGCGCCATGTTAACCACATCTAATCCACCATCCAAAACCACTACCATAACCTTTTTGCTGTCAACTACCTCATTTTTGCTCCTAGTTTTACCGGTTAAAAAGACAAATTATCATTAGTTATGTGACCCGACCCGAAAATTCAACCTAGGTTTTGATCATAATCTCAAAATTTCTGTACCGGATTCAATTTCAACCAGCATAATAGATTCAGAATCCGACTAGATTGACATCAAAGAAAATTCTCACTTAAAAAGATTAAAAAAACGAGACAAGTGTACGGAGCAAAAGAAACTACGAACCGATTTCGAATGACAGAGCTCCTTCGCCTTTTCCACTACTCTCGCAGCAATCTTCTTCAAATCCGAATCAACAAACGGATACACATCAGCCGCACCTAAACACATACAACAAAATCAGCAAAATCTAAGCACACACAATCACATAAACAACACAGAAACTGATTAAAGTAGAAATTATGATTAACTGATTTACCAGGACCGGCGAAACCTATAGCGGAAGTAGGAGAAGGTTTGGAATGAACAACGATTAGCTTGAAGGGAGTGTTGGGAGCAGAAGATGCTAGAAAGTGATCCAGAGTCCATTCAAGTGCGTAAAAACTGTGATCGCTGTCGTCGATTCCCACGATCATCACCGGTTTCTCTTCTGCTTCCGTGTTCGCCATTGATTTTGCTTCTTCGTTCGTTTGCAGTATGTGTAGTAGTTGACGATGAATATATAATTTTGTTTAAGCACACCGGAATTCTAGAACAAGCAAGAGAAACCTTGTTCCAGAATAAAATGAGAAAAGAAATTAAAAAATCTATTTTCAACGAGGATTAACGGCGTTAGTTGAAAATGACGGTGATCAGACTGGGGAGACGTTTTTTGACGCAGATGGACCCACAAGACACTTTCAACGGAGATCCATCACCGATACGTACGTAGATCCTCCACAGACTTCGTTTGGAAATTGGATACCGGCTGAAAGGCACACGTGATTCACTTCGTCCACTTTTTTTTAACCGTTAACAGAATCAATCCCAAGCACTTTCGGAGACCCACTGGACCAAACGAAATATTCCGAGAGTAATTCGAGTTCATCACCAATTTCGAGGAAAACCCGGTAGCCCACTCACCCGTAGGCATGACGGTGAAATTACCAGTAAAACTTGTTTGGCTCAAGAATCGAACCTATGTTTCCATGGGTCTCCTATCATTGTTCACCAATGTCTCACTCTGCACCAAGTAGAAGTTCAACTTGCATCTCTAAAAAAAAATACAAGCATTTCAACAGTTGATTTAAATATGATTATACATATTAAAAAAAAAGTGTTGATGAATAGTGTTCAAATATTTTTATAATATTGTTTTTTTCAATTATTTTATTACCTAATAGGTTTTGTAATATTATTTTTCAGTTTTAATAGTTTTAAAAGGAATAATGTTTGCGTATGGATTTCTATTTTCTTTGGAGTTAACTAGACGGATGGTTCTATATTATAGTTTTATATTGACTATTTTTGGGGACTACGATGTTGTCTCTTAAGAGTTAAAAACCTTGAGATATACCTTAAGTTAAGAAAATGATTTAACCTTCTTAGTCTACATCATCCATCTTTTTTTAAAAATTTGAATAATAAATAAATATTTAAATTCAATATAAGATAAATAATAATAATAATATCATTTCATTAACTTCTTAGCTAAAATAAACATTGATAATCAACAACACTAATTTTTTTTTTTGCCTAATTTAACATGTTAACCAAAGAAGGTTTTAACACGGAGGAAGTTGTTTGAAAGACATGATAACTTGCCATGTCATCTTTAACACCAATGAAATTAGAGTACACCGCAAGACATTAGTGGGAGGTCTTCGATTCAATCTTAAGCAAATAGTAGATTAAGGGCATGTTTGGCTAAGCTTTTCCAACCCAACTTATGACTTATTGACTTAATCAAAAAACTAAAAAGGAGTTTTAGTGTTTGGCAAATCTAAAAATCCTTTTCAAAATGACTTTTTGAAAAGGAGAAAAAATCATCAAAAAGTCATTTTTGAGAAGTTAGGGGCTTGTGACTTTTTTATCAGCTTATAACTTTTCAAAGACCAAATTACCAGATTACCCCTGATTTAACACTCCTTATATTTGTTGACTTATAAAAGAATGTCCCTTTTAGTCATTTTACATCAACAAGCTAAGCCAACACTTTTTAAAAAACAACTTATTGACTTATTGGTTTTTCCCAACCCATAAGCTAATCCAAACACTTTTTTAAAAACTCTTTTTTAAAAAGTTATAAGTCAATAAGTCATTTTCACAAAAAGTCCTTTTTAGGTAAAATAAGCTTAGCCAAACATGCCCTAAGATTAATTTGGTGTAAATTATGATTGAGTAAGCATTGTTGTTAATAAAAGAGATATTTGATGTCACTTAAATGTAATACGTTTCGTTATTGATGACTTAAGGTTTTTAAACTTAGCATAATGTTTTTTTTTTCTTAAATAAATTTTTAAAAAATACTCATAGTAAGGGGGGACGGGGAGCCCCCACGCGTGGAAGACAATTCCACACTGTTGCCACCCCTTTTTATCACTCGCCAATTTTAAAACGCGTAAAAAATTTAACGCGTGATGATGATGAAGAATGTGCGATGATGAACACTGTTGTGATGAGTGATGATGAAGATTAGTTAATTTGAGCTAGTGATGAGAATTTCCACTAAAATCCATCACTAGTGATGGAATAAAGCTCGATGACATGACGGAAATTGATTGAATGTTGGGAGTGATGAGCGAGTGGTGAGTGATGGGCGCCCCTACTCCCTAAGAATATTAATAAATTTCAAAAACTCTTGTCCCTAACCAAACCCTCATAAATTTCAACCTTCCATTTCTCATCACCCATCTCGGATCAAATTCATCTGAACATAACACGTTAAGACATATTTAAGCGTGAGTTATGTCGTCATCTTCTTCACATTCAAATGATAGGTGGTTAGAAAGTCGACTTTGACGTAGATCGTTTGGTGATAGTGTTTTAGGGTGAATTAGACAAGCAATATTAACCATAGTTTTGATGATGATGATCAAAAATCTGTTGGACACCAGAATTATAAACAGCGGAAGCATCATGTTTCATCAGATTCATGATGATAAACTTGGTTTGAACAATATTTGTAGAGATTGGATGATGGACAATTTTGGCGGATAAATTGTCTTGGTATCGGAAAAAGGTTCCCGTCAACGAACATTTATACATAGTGATGAGCGGTTATGTGGCGGGTAAACTTGGCGGAAATAACCGTCTTTTGAATCGGTGTCAACCAGCCAACATACCATTTCGTTCGTATCGTTACATACTTATAGACATAAGTAATATATCCTACATTAAATACATATAACATACGAATAATTATGTTTATAATGTCTAATACTCTCCCCTAAACATAATTGTGTTTACGGGAGTGCTTGAGAACACTGTTGTTGGCATCATCCACGTGTCACACCCCGATATTTCCACGTATTACCGGTGGGCCCGGTGGGGAGTATCGTGACGTAGTTGATATCATCATAGACAATTTATCACAGTTTAATACACAGCGGAAGCAAAAGATAATACCATTACAAACCGAAGAAAAGTAATATCAAGTATTACAAAAACGGTTGTAAGAGATCCACAGGCGGATCAAAGATAAAAGGAACATTGTTCAACAGATTCTTAACATCTAAGCTTGCAAGACTCTTTATTGATGCTAGGAGAAGCCAACCTATTTCGATTAGTACCTGCACTTAACCTTTTTGGAAAAATACGTCAGTTTTCACTGGTAAATACAATTAACCGACTCATTTTGAAAATGTTTAAGAAAATTGATTTGAATGCACAAGGCACAAAATATCTTTTATAACTTGGGATAATTATTTAAAAATAAACTTATTAAAGAATTACATGTTTATTATACGTTCAGTAGCCCGGGCTGAAAACCGGGTTAAATATTAATAGACACACCACATAATATATCCCACGACGAGTTATTCTCGAACAGGTGGGTATATTATTTTACATACGCACCAGTAGATGTATGCCTACACCTCGTGCATAAGTCGTGGCCATTTCAATGAATGAGCAGAGGATATCCAGGACATGGTCATTAACCCCCCAAAGGCTTAAAACAAACATAACAGAATAAACGGGTTATCTCAATGATTTAACCTTCATATGATTAAAAATTCAATACCCGACCAAGCGGTATTTTATATACCGTACCCCAAGCCCGTATAAGGGAAAATAAGTTAAACGTATTTACCTGAGCAAATTATTCAAATTTATCCCAGCCGTACAAATCAGCAAGTGCAAGTATCTTTTACTGGTCTCCTAAATCTGGAACGAAGGTTTTAATTAACCTATTAGATTCCTAACGGGTCTTACTTAAGTTTAAACTTAGACCGGTTAGTTTTAAAGAAAAGTATACGGTTCAAAACGTAAGAATAAGCGAAGACCGGAATAGAATGTGGTTTAGACCCGACAAGTTTGAAGACTTGTATAATATGGGTAAACTAAACACATTCTGGATTTTGAAATAAAAATGATAAGGTTTGACCCGTTTCGGTTAATTTAAGCAAACTAGTTACACAAACCGAACTGAACACGAAAAATGCATAACGGGTAAACAAATGAGTCATGAACAGGTTTCCTAAGTTAATATGCTGTAAATATGTTGTGATATCAATAGGATACCTTCCATTATGCCCAAAATGGATTTAAACTCAAATTATGCCCCGTAGGGGTATTTTGGTCATTTTAAAGCTTATAAAAGAGATTAAATATTAAACTGAGGTTCAGGTCTGATATGTTTAGTAAAAATACTTAATTTAATAAGTTATATCAGTAGGGTATTGCATATATGTGAAATTTATCATTTATAACCAAACTATGCACCGTAGGGGCATTTTCGTAATTTCACATAAGCTTTAAAGGTCAAATTTGGAAATTTGAGTTTGAAACTTTTGCTTAACGTTAAAGTATAAAAATTTACTAAAAACATCAGTAGATAGTAAGTCTTATATGTTTAAAAAATAGTTTTAACTAATACTATGCGTTTTAAACGCGTAAAAAGTCGCTTTTAAGCGATTTTCGGGTTATATAAGAAAAGCTGATATTTTTATCATTCCAGAAGACTTAAAATATTTTATTTATCATATAAAATTAGTAGCAAAAAGTTTGGTATCAAAATGTTATGTAAAACTCATTTTATTAGCAAAAAGGGTATAACCGACAATTACCGAATTAAAGCAAGAACCCTATGTTATGCTCAGCTTAAAAATAAATAAAAATCTTCAAAAATCCCAAACTATTATATTACATTAGTGGGTAAAAGGTTTGGTGTCAAAATTTGTTAGTGCACTATGTCTATTGACTTTGTCTTGTATCATGTAATAGGATAGGTTAGAATTATCAGTGCACGAGGTTCGAGAATCGAAGTTTAGAGGTTAAGGTGTTGATTCCGCTCGAAATGGACCAAGGTCATTGGAGCGAAATCAGAAACTTCTGATTCCGCTCGAAATGACATTGGTTCATTTGGAGCGAAATCAACATAATATAAATAGTGCATTCGTCGTTTTCATTTGGCACAAAATCAGGATTGTGTAACGAAGTGCTGCCAAATTGTTCTCAGGTTGTAATCAGTGTTAAATCAATACAAGAGGCATTATAATTACATTGAGTGTCCGTTTCATTGATTCCACCTTTGATTCGGATAAAAGACTCTTCTGATCGACTCATTTGGGTCCAACAACGATCCTACAAGTGGTATCAGAGCGCAGGAGGAAGAGTTTCGCTCAATTACATCAGTTTTCTGACTTCTACACCTTCTTTTTCAATTTGAACAAGTTTTCACGGTTAAAATTGGCCAAATTTTTCACAGACTGTGTAAAAGTGCATATTAACAAAACCTTGAAAGTTACAGGACAAAATTCGGCCTAAAAATGACCAAAATTGACCTCCGATGTGATTCCGCTCAAACGAACGTTGGGGTTTCGCTCAAAAGTGTCTTCTAATTCCGCTCGAAAGATCAAATCTAATTCCGCTCGAAAGATCAAATCTAATTCCGCTCGAAAGATCAAGTCTAATTCCGCTCCAAAATGTTAATCAAGTGATTCCGCCCGAAGTTATAAAAGTTGTTTTCGCCTCAAGTGTCAACTTGTGATTTCTCTTGAAAAGTGAAATGTCGTGTCGAGATCATTTCACGTCAACTGAGTGTTAGTCTGTTTCAAGATATTTCATACTGTTTAAACTGATTGTAGTTATCTTGTTCTCAGGTGATTGAAGATGTCAAGCAGCAGTGAAGAATTTTACAACACATTCTACAACGCGTTCACTTCAGAATCGACAGAGAGAAGATCTGAGATGAGAGAATATTCGAAAGAGATTTCAGAAAATTTGAAGTTTGAGAACATGTATGGAAGTCAACAGAAACCACCGAAGCTAATGAAGGTTGAAGATTATAACTGGTGGAAAAACCGATTTGAGGGTTGGGTAAAAGCTTTCGCTCCTGAAAGTTGGTTAAAACTGAAAAATGGATATACAGAACCAGTAAAAGAGGGAGGAGAGTTAATAGATGAAAAAGATTTCACAGACATAGATATAAAAAATGTTGTGGCTGAATATAAAATGATTACATTGATCAAACAGTCAGTGAGAGAAGATATTATTTCGTTACTTGAACAAGAGAAAACATTGAAAAGTTTGTGGGAAGCGTTAGAGAGAAAATGTGTAGGAAGTAATGAGATTGTAAAAAACAAAAAGAAATTGTTGCGTAAAGAGTTTGATCTATTTAGTTGCATGAAAAATGAATCTGTTTGAAAAATGATTGAGAGATTTGGACATCTAAAGATGGAGCTGGCCAGATACAAAATCACATATACTCAAGAGGAGCTGGTGGATAAATTGTTTGATTCATTGCCAAATGATCAAGATTGGCAATACTTTGCTTTAATGTTGAAAAATACAATCAAGCCTGAAGAGTTAACAGTGGATTTGCTGATCGAAAGACTTGAAAGCCATGAGTTGGAGATAAAGAGATCTAAAGTCAACAGTCCAGCTCATTAGCAAAATGTGGAGCTTTACTACAGAGGAAATGTACCACAGGCTGGGTCTCCAAGAACAGCGTTTTCTGCAGAAAGCTCAAACTCAGTGAACAATGAAAGTCTTCACAGTGGTTTTCACAGTGGATCTTCTTCAACCACTTCAAGCCAATCTGCTTCAAAGAATTTATTTCAGTGTAATATCGCAGTGGATCTGAAGAATGGACAGAATTTCAGTGAAGAGTCAACAAAACAACAGATGGTTTTCCTGGCATTTGTGCTTGAGTCATACGAAAGTCTCGTTGCAGGGAAAATTGGCAACACCAACTTGACAAAAGAAGATTACGATCAAATCGATCATGAGGAGATGGAATTTATCGACATAAGATGGTGCATGGCCAGTGCAGTGAGGAGGGCACAACGCTTCATGGAGATAACTGGAAGAAAGTCTATTGGTGGACCTTCTACCAAATTAGGCTTTGACAAATCAAAGGTGACATGTTTCAAATGTAAACAAAAAGGTCACTTTAAGCGCGAGTGCAGAAATGCGTATGCTGATGATTCTGAAAACCCGTTCAAAGAAGATTATTACAAGAAAGCGATTTATCATCAGAACAAATCAGAACCGCCAAGATTGAAGCAGCTTGAAGAAAAATCAAGGGCTCTTGCAGTTATTCATGACGATGAAGGTTACGACTGGAGTCAAGTTTGCCATGAAGAGGATGCAGTTGGATATGCATTTGTGGCTGATGCTGATCCTGATAGATGGTGGAAAATTGATTATGAAAGATGGGAAATTGAGAAATTCCAAGAATCATTCAAAGAAGCCCAAAGAGCCAAAAGATGGAATGATGAATTGGAGTGCTACATGGATCCACGGGGTAATCCAGTTGTTGACCCATCAAAAGTGGATTTTGAAGCTGTAACAAATTTGCTTCCAAGACAGGCTACTTTCAACACAAGAAGGTTATCTGATAAAGAATATTTGCAGGATTTGGAGAACAAGATAAGAAAAGTCTGTGAAGCAAGTCTACCAAAGGTGGTAGAAATGAAGAAGAGAAAAGAAGAAGAATTGAAGAAGATGATTGAAGAAGTGAAGATTATTGCGAAGATTGCTGCTGAAGAGGAACAGAAAGCTGAAGAAGAGCAGAAGATAGAAGAAGAACAAAAAGAAAAAAAAGAGGAGAACAAAGAGGAAAATCAGAAAGCTGAGACAGAAGAACCAGTGCTGAAAGAGACTGAGGTAAGGAAATCTTTTGATCTATCGAATGTTGAAATTGTTGATGAAAATGAAAACAAGTGCAGGAATTGCATAGAAATGTGCAAAGCCTGTACTGAAAAAGATGACATCATAAAAACAAAAGAAATTGAAACAAACAAACTTGAAAATGTTTTCAAAATGAAATGTAAAGAAATGATTGAAACAGAAGAAATTTTGAAATTAAAAGTTGAAAAACTGACACAGAAATGTCAAGGTCTTGAAAAGGATAATGAGGTTTACCGACAATTGTGTACAGCAAAATGTGTCGATTGTGTTGAAAAAGAAACTAAATTTCTAGATTTACAAAAACAGTATGATTCTTTAAAATGGTCGAGTCAGAGAGTACAAGAAGCTTATGATACTTTGAAGAGCCAAGTCAAAAGTTTTGATCAAAGATTGTCTGAAACTTTAGTCACTAAAGAAATGTATGAAAGAAAGTTTAAAGAAAAGCAACTTGAATTAAACAAGTGTGTTGATGAAATTGCTAATCTTAAACAAGTCTTGGCTGAAAAAGAAAAGGTTTTTACCAAACTTCAAAGTTATCATAACTCTTCGTACATTCTCGAACGCATTTTCAACATCACATCAGATGACAAAGATACTGACAATTGTAAAAAGGGTATTGGTTCAGAATTTCATTAGGGACCACCACCATTGAGAAACAATTATACTTTTTATGATGAGGAAAAGGTGGCAAAAGGTCTGAATATAGTTGACCAATTACCTGAAAGTATCGATGTAACTTACACCAAATCTGATGAAGCTGATGATTCAGAGGTGGTAAGTAAGGTTGTTGATAGTGTTTTGAAAGATGAGTCTACAAAAGGTAAGTCTGAATCACAAGATGAAGATGAAGGTAATTTTCATGATGGTCACCTGAAAAACACAAAATCTGAGAAAGTTGTGGATGATGATTCAAAGGGATTGGTTTACACCATGATTGGATCGGACAAACTATTCTTAGATATTGTATTCCCGATTCAGAATGTGATCTCAGAAAAGGTTGATAAAGTTTTCAAAATGGTTGAAATTGAGAAATCTGAAATTTCAAAGTTTGTTGGTAAAGGTTGTAAAAACTTTTATAACAAACCTGGTTTTAAAAAGAAAAACACGAAGGCTGGGTTGGGTTATAAAAAGAAACAGAACTGGAAACAAAATGAAAAACCGAATTTGCAACAAAAGATGAATTTTGTTCAAGGGAAAAGTTTGAAAGAAGAGGAAAAACTAAAATTTGATGATAAGAAAAAGAAACAACAACAGGCCAAGGATGTTTCAAAGAAAGTGTGTTTTAAATGTGATCAAATTGGACATGTTGCACGAAAGTGTCCAAATCCAAAGCTTGTTGATGTTGAAACACAGAAATCTGAGGGTGTGAAACCAAGGCCAATCAGATTTGATTCGAAACAAACTTGGAGGTACAATACAAACAAGTTTGCTTCAAATCAAACTTGGAAATCAAACCCGAACAGGTTCGATTCAAGACATATATGGAATGTTCACACACCCAGATTGAGAACAACACAAAGTTGGAAAACATCTGTTGATATGACAAAACCTCAAGAGTTTTGGAAACCAAAAAATGTTGTTCAAAATCAAAAGATTCAAAAAGATTCACATTTTTACAAAAGAGGTACTCCAAAAGGACAAACTTGGTCAGTGAAGAAACCAATGATTTCAAAAGTTGATGAAAAAGATGAAGTTAAAATTGAACAAGTGTTTGTTCCAACTGACAAAGATTTTCTGAAATTGAATGAAGGTTACTGTGTTGAAATGCCTAAGGTCCAACAGACCTGGGCTAAATTGTTCAAGTAATTAATAGAGTTTGAATGTGCAGGTGCTCAACAAAGTTGAAGATTGTGAAAATGGAAGTTGGGACAACCTGGCACAGGAAGAGGTTGCTGGACCCTGGTTTGGTTGAACAGGGAGTTTAACATTTTCTGTATATAAATAAACAATGTTTTCAAAAACCCTAAAAATTTAGAAAAATTAAAAACCAAAAATATGTTTGTTTTTAATTTTGTTTTGTATATATGTTGATTGAATACGCCGAAACCCTCACGGCTGAACAAACATGATTACTTTCACAAGATTGAAAAACGGTTTTCAAACTGTCAAAAAATCAATGGGTTGTAAATCACGGGGGTAATTAGTACTATATGTTATATTTTCTGTAATTCAGTACACGAGAAGCAGAAAATGGATGGCGAGACAAAGCGATCAGTATCGGTTTGTCAAATTTTTAATGCTTTTGCATTTTAGGGGGAGAAAAATTTGTCATTAGAAAATCCAAAAACATTAGAAAATTTGAAAAAAGTCAAAAACATGATGAAATTCAAAATTGAGTTTTTGCGAGAAAAGAGGAAATGATAGTACATCAGTAGACAGTTACAGTATGCTAAAGAATTGTAATGATTAAAAGTGTTAAACAGTTTCACTGATGATATGCCGATAGGTTTTTATACATTTAGTAAACTTTTTCGGGATATAAACATTAGTAAGTTTGAATTTTTACGTATTTCGTGGGGAACACTACTTCGATATATAGGTAACCCCTGAAATCTCGTTTGAAGGACCCCTCTTTCTGAAATACTAGGTCTTTATACTCAGTGATATCTGGGGTATTATTCCGGGACTTCTGCTGAATGGAAGTTCTGACCTAGTCCCCGAATAATACTTTCCGCAAATGCTTGAAACATAGCATCGCCCTCAGCAAATTGATTAAACAATAAAATTGATAATCATTGCTGTTGAAACAAAAGATCCTCTAAAGGGGACACACCAAAAAGACGAAGCCGTCATCTCTCTGCGTATACGGAAGTATCGACCTGAGCTCTCACGGCCCTCGCATCTAACCCCTTACAGATATCATCTGTGGTATACTCACCTGTAAGACTGAATATTGGGATCTGGATACGGGAGTATATTCAAGAGGTGGGACACATGAATGAGTTTAAATTCTTAAAACACCTAATTCGTATCCTGAATCAGTTGAAGTTTGTTTGAAAATTTAAGTGGACCAGTATATCGACAATCTAAGTGAATTGTTTAATTCTTAAAGTGAAATTAAGCTCAACGGTACTTGTGACTTGTCATAAACTGATATGATCCTCTGACGCATACTCAAACAAAAATATTGATTGTAAATATGTTTGTACATATTTTACTGCTTTATATTTTCAGAAAATACAAAAAGATTTTTGATTTCGTTTTATTTTCGACAACCGATGTCTGAGATGCTGAGTTTTAAAATCTAAAGTAAGCTGATTGTGTTTCTGTAAATAGAACAAGTTCATTACTTTGAAACTTGAAATTTCTTTAAAAAAATCAAAAAACAGTTTGTGATATCTCCAAGGTCATTAGTTTGGACTTGGATGATTAACTGTGGGGGATTTGGTTGCTTATATTGTTATAGAGCTAGTTCTTGATACGATTCGATGAAACTGCCAAATTCATGAGAAGTGATTTAGAAAGTTTGAATTGCCAGATTACGATTTCTGAAAAATTGAATGTTCAAAACGTTGTTACTTATAAATGTATGAGTGTTTGCAGATAAAGTACCAGACTATGATCCCGAGAGCAGAATCTAAGGGGGAGTCTGAAGACAAGCTTGAAGCTAGGAGGAGCTTGTAGATGGAAAGCTAGGTGTCGATCCCTAAAAGCACGGAAGCTTGACGAAAGGGGGAGCCTGATGAAGTTGTTGATGATAGAGCCAGTGATGAGATCGTGGTGTAAAAGTAAAAGAGAAGCTGATCAAAGAGAAAGATTGATGGATGCTTACAATGTTACAATCTGAATGAGAAGGCAGAATGATCAAGACTGAAGAGGTGTCATGATAGAGACTAGACACTGAAGACTTCGTCAATATCCAAGGGGGAGTCTGTTAGTGCACTATGTCTATTGACTTTGTCTTGTATCATGTAATAGGATAGGTTAGAATTATCAGTGCACGAGTTTCGAGAATCGAAGTTTAGAGGTTAAGCCTTTAGCTGTGTGTTTCCTTAATAGGTAGGAAGTGGGCTGACTTAGTCAGTCTATCCACTATAACCCAAATAGTATCATTTCCTCGTTTTGTCTTTGGTAACTTTGTGATGAAATCCGTAGTTACCGTTTCCCACTTCCAGTTGGGAAGTTCAGGCTGTTGCAACAAACCTGACGGCTTCGGGTGTTCGGCTTTAACCTGCGCGCACGTCAAACATTTGGCCACATAAGTGGCTTTAGATTTCTTCAAACCTATTCACCAGTAACTTGCCTTTAAATCTTGGTACATCTTATCACTTCCAGGATGAACTGAGTATTTGGAGCTATGGGCTTCTTGAAGAATCACTTCTCGCAGACCACCATAAATTGGAACCCATATTCGTCCATTCAGTCTTAGAATTCCATCCTTGCCATAGGACAGTTGATCGGCAGTCACACCCAACTTTTCATTTGGGAAGTTAGCTTCTAACACAACTTCCTTCTGAGCGGCTAACAACCTTTCATTCAAGCTGTTTCTCAATTCAATGCTCTTGGCATTGATCCTAATGGGCTTAACCCTTTCCTTCCTGCTTAAAGCATCAGCTACAACATTCGCTTTGCCTGGATGGTAGCGAATTTCACAATCATAATCATTCAGTGTCTCCATCCATCGACGCTGCCTCATGTTCAAATCCTTCTGGTTGAACAGATGCTAAAGGCTTTTGTGATCGGAATAGATCACACACTTGGTCCCATACAAGTAATGCCTCCAAAGCTTCAGTACAAATACAACGGCACCCAACTCCAAGTCGTGGGTAGTGTAATTCTTCTCATGCACTTTTAATTATCGAGAAACATAGGCAATAACTTTACCCTTCTGCATAAGCACACATCCCATACCTGTGTGTGATGCATCACAATAAACCACAAATTCTTCGATTCCTTCAGGCAATGTCAACACAGGTGCATTGCTTAACTTCTGTTTAAGGATATCAAAGGATTCTTGTTGCTTAGGACCCCAATCAAACTTGATATTCTTGCGAATCAGCGAAGTCGGGGGTGCAGCAATCCTTGAGAAGTTTTCAATGAAACGCCTATAGTATCCTGCCAAACCCAAAAAGCTGCGAATCTCTGTGGGCGTCTTCGGTTCTTGCCAATTCATGATAGCTTCAATCTTAGCGGGATCCACCTGGATACCATGCTTACTAACCACATGTACAAGAAATTGGACTTCTCGAAGCCAAAACTCACACTTTGAAAACTTGGCGTAGAGCTTCTCTTGCTGAAGAAGTTCAAGAATACAACGAAGGTGCTTCTCGTGATCAGCCCGGTTCTTTGAATAAATAAGGATGTCATCAATGAAGACGATGACAAACTTGTCCAAGTAGGGTTTGCAAACGCGATTCATGAGATCCATGAATGCTGCTGGTGCATTAGTGAGCCCCAAAGGCATCACCAAGAACTCGTAGTGACCATAACGAGTTCTGAATGCAGTCTTATGCACATCTTCATTTTTGACCTTCAGTTGATGATAGCCTGACCTTAAATCAATCTTGAAGAAGTAACTTGCTCCTTCCAATTGATCGAACAGATCGTCGATCCTGGGCAATGGATACTTGTTCTTGATAGTGACCTTGTTAAGTTCGCGATAATCGATGCATAGACACATCAATCCATCCTTCTTCTTCACAAATAGAATCGATGCTCCCCAAGGAGATGAGCTAGGTCTAATAAATCCCTTTGCCAATAAATCATCCAGTTGAGTCCTCAACTCTTTCATTTCAGTTGGTGCTAATCTGTAAGGTGCTCTTGCAATAGGTGCTGCTCCAGGAATGATGTCAATTCTGAACTCCACTTGCCTATCTGGGGGTAAACCAGGTAGCTCTTCGGGGAATACTTCTGGATATTCAGAAATAACAGGGATGTCTTCAACCTTGGGCTTTGGTTCATCAATAGTCACTTGTGCTATGTAAATGACACAACCCTTCTTCATACACCTTGACGCCTTAAGCATAGACACTTGCTTAGGGAATCCATACTGAGTATCTCCTTGTATGGTAAGTGGCTCACCATACGGAGTCTTGACAACCACTTGTTTCTTGTCGCAAACGATCTGGGCTTGGTTATGAGATAACCAATCCATGCCTATCACTATGTCGAAACCCGCTAGTTTCAAAGGAAGCAGGGATAACACAAAGGAGTGGTTCCTAATGGATATAAAACATCCATCTAACACAGTTGAGGCAGTCTATATGGTACCATCGGCCAATTATACTTCATATTTTATGCTTAGGGTTTTAACAGGCAGATTTAACAATTTACAAAACTTATCATCAACAAATAACTTATCTGCACCCGAATCAAATAATACCCTTGCATAAACATCATTAATAAGGAAGGTACCTGTTATCACATTATCATCCTGAACTGCTTCCCGTGCATTCATTTGAAAGACCCTAGCATTGGTCTTTTTGCCTTCTTCGGGTTTCTTGGCATACTTTGGGAAGTTGGACTTGATGTGCCCCTTCTCATTACAGTTATAGCACGTCGCATCCTTTATCTTCTTGCAGTCTAACGTCTTGTGCTCAGTCAACTTACAAATCCCACAAGCCCTGGGCTGCGATTGGGATTTTGATTCGTATCTGCATTTTCCTAGATGACGTTTCTTGCAAATCTTACACTTGGGCTTTTCACCCGACTTCTGATCATCCTTTCTAAACCCGGAACTCTTCTTGTGGTCAGAGTTCCCTTTGTGCTTCTTGTCTGAACGGTGTGAGTTATCATCCTCACGCTTTCTCTTCCCAGCATCAAAGTTCCTAAGCGATCTCTGCCTGACCGCATCCAAGGTAAGAGATAATGACAAATCAGCTACAGACCTAAAGGTAGTCGGTCGAGAGGCCTTCACACTAGGTTTGATCTCTGGGGCTAAACCCCCAATGAAACGAGCTATCCGTTTTGGTTCCTGTGTCACTAAGTATGGAACCAATCGAGACATTGTATTAAAACTTGTAAGGTATGCCTGACAGTCCAAATTCTTCATCACCAATGTCAGGAAGTCCGTCTCGATCTTCTCAACCTCGTGTTGAGGACAAAAATTTTCTTTGATCAAAGTCACAAACTGATCCCAAGACAGATTGTATAATGGGATCTTTCCAGTAGCTTGGATTAGAGACCTCCACTAAGCTAGTGCTTCTCCTTTAAACGACTGTGAAACATACTTCACAACATCTTGCTCAGCACACCCACTAATATCAACCATAGTGTCCATTTCATCGAGCCATGCAATCGATGGCTCCTTTCTCCCCTGTGAAGTCTCTAGGCTTACAGGAGACGAAATACTTGTAAGAACAGCCCTTAACACGTGGTTCTTGATTGAATACAATCTTCTTAGACGGAACACTATGCTAATTTAAAGAGTGCTGGCCATCATCCTTCTTAGATGGTGGCTTACTATGAGCCTCAAAATGAGTCTTAGGGTGTGAGTTGGAATGAGGTACCGATAGGGTCTTGCTTCGAGTACCACTTGATTCATTGTCTCGTTTGTCCAGAGCTCGAGTAACGACATTGTCTATCAATGCCTGCAGTTATGCACCAGCTATGTTAATTCTGGTGGTATCATGATTTTTCCCTAGGGTGACTGTTGACTTCTTCAGATTCTGCCATGTAGCTTGATTGCTAAATAAAATAATGATATTAATTTATTCAGAAGTCTATAACAGTATTATCATTCTTGATGATTTATTAACCATGGTATTAATAAACCATATTGGTTAATTTGTTAAGCATATATATTCAGGATTTTCATTATATTTATCCTTAATTATAATTCATTAAAATATTATAATGGCATAAAAGGCCAAGTCACAAGGACGAGTTTAAATTTCAAGCCATGATTTTATAGAATCAAGGCATTAAGGTTTGAACGCAGTTCATTACCTTTCTTGACAGAGAGTCAAAGACCACAACTGTCTTTTGTCTTATATGACAATGAATATGGCTTGCAGGCATTACATCACTACTGGATGTTTTAAATAATATCAAAGGAATTTGAAGGGTCCAATATAAGGATGACTTATGTGATTTTATCGAATCACATTTTTCCAGGAGTGTTAACATGTTTTCAGATGTTAACAAGAATTTGAATTTTAATAAGGAATTACCATCATGGCCCTTGTCTTAATATGACACATGGACTAGGCTTTGCATTTAAGATTTATTTAATATATAATGGCAGATTTATTTTTAAAAGGAATGATATTTTATTTTATTTTATATATTATATTTATGCATGTAATGATGATTAAAATTCAACACATTTCATAATTAAATAAAAGAGTACATGAATGCCCTAAACGGGACTTTAACAGAAATGACTTGCCCACGCAGGGGCTAAACTGGAAATACAAGTCCTCACAGGGGCTGAATACGAAAATAGATGTCCATGCAGGGACTTGATTGAAACAAGGAAATTACAATACAAATAAATAAATAAGGAATCTCAATGATCCATTCTGCTTTTCCCCCTGATTAGATTCGCCAGACCTTTGAGAAATCCTCGGTGGCTCCTACGCTCTTCTTGAACCTCCCGTTCCACCTGGCTCAACCTTTGAAGAATCTCCTGCTGTTGCAGTGGCGGTATCAGTGGCGGCTGCGGCAGCTGCTGATGCTGCAGAGGTTGAGGAGGTGGCGGGTATTGATACCCATAGGTCGGGTATCCAGTCGTCCAGGGACCTCCATAGGGCCCTTCAGGACGGAAAGCATTGTAGTTCGCCGCTACGAGGTATGGGTTAACCTCGGCATAGTTGTAGTTAGTATGGGCTGGCTGCTCAAATGGGTTGTATGTCGCTGCACCGGTGTATGTAGGAATCGAGTTATCATAACCCATGTATGATGGTGGTGGTGCGACTGGCGCAGATTCCACCTCGGAAACGGGGTTCGAAGGCCCACCCATCTGCGAGTCTTCGTATAGTGGCGGGTAATGACTGCCACTTGAATGCTGAGGGGTGCTGAAATGGAATCCCCCTCGCATAGACATCCGTGCTCCTGATCTCCTACGCCTCGGTGGCTCCGGAGGCGGTTGCTGCTCTAGCGGCGGTGGTGGCGGTGGAGTAAACACCCAGTCATATTGGGCAAATCTTGCCTCATAGCTGTCTGGACCACGATAAGGTGATCCATGAAAAGACGACCCATCCGAAATCTCGATTGGGTGAGTCGGTGTCCCGGACGGTGGCTCGGCAGGATCGGTATCTTCATCCATCTTCATGTCATGAGACTCAGGGAAATGGTCTTCGGGGCCCAATGGGTTATGAACCATTAGTTCTTCAATCTGATTTGCCGGGTTAAACCGGCTTTGGAAAAATGGGGTCGGGTCTTGAAACGCGCGGTGTGACCCCGACCGCTGACGAGGTAGGTATGAATGGTGCGAATCGTTGGGCTCATTCTCCGACTGCGGCCCAAAGGAATGATGGTAAGAGGGTGATGAACTTAGCGAGACAGATCGCGTCGCAGGCTCTAGATATGTCCTCCAATCCTTTTGAGGACTTGTGCCCAGTGTTGTAGATGGAGTTCGCCGGTGAGAAGGTCCGGCCTCATGATCATGGCTAGTAAATGGCGCCTTGCCTCGACCTCTTCTGATCCTTGGTGGCATTTTGTTGAACCTGTCCAAACAAACAAAGAACAATAAAGAAAAACAATAAAGAGCAAAATAAAATGAATTAGGATTAGTCCTAAGTTCTTTGTCTAGACTCGGAAGTCGAGGAATGTGCAAACTGTGTCATTGAGATTAAACACAAAAGGCTAGTGTTTAATTCACTCAATGTTGGCTCTGATACCAACCTGTCACACCCCGATATTTCCACGTATTACCGGTGGGCCCGGTGGGGAGTATCGTGACGTAGTTGATATCATCATAGACAATTTATCAGAGTTTAATACACAGCGGAAGCAAAAGATAATAACATTACAAACCTGAAGGGGTAAGTTCCCAAAAACCTCATAAAAAGGATTTGAGACCATACCACAAACTGGCCTTTCAACCTTTTAACCTTGCGCGACCATGCATTGGTCTTACAAAAGGGAGAAAGTAATCAACAATTTATAGTCGCGCGCCCAAAGGAAAGCATAAAATCCTTGCGCCTTCTTCCATTAGCAAAGGATTGAAATCCTGAAGATCAATACTTCCGCCCAAATATCCAAACTTGGATATTATTTTGCCCAGACTTGGGATTTACACATCTGTGTCCACACGGTAAGGTGCCACACTAGATTACAGCAGTAATCTTCTAGAAAGAATATGATCGTACACCACCCAGACGGTTACAACCGTCTGGACACGTGTCATTACCACAGGCATCCCTGAAACCACAACGAAAGCATGCAATTGGAGAATGATCTCCACTTAATCACTTTCCATGTGGCAATCCCCCAGCCTTAGATCAAACCACGATCCTTGTGCATTCACATCGGATCGAGGCAACTTGACGTAGGATCAAAGAATTTAACGGAAGAAAATATAACCGCTACGGCGTTAGCATCTTCTGTCATCTTTTCAATAACATGTTTTCCCTCCCAAACTCCCGGTTATAAATACAAGAACTATTCAGGTATAAACTCAGATCACACTCACTTCTCAAATACTTTCTCTTCTCCATCACCAATACTTATTCTCACACCGGAGTCGGGTCAAGGAGAGAACCCTCTTCTCCCCTTGGCGAGGCTAACGGTGCTCTTTTTGCAGAAACACCGGAGAAGAAGTTCGGCAACAACTGAATCAACCGAGAGAGAGCTAACCCTTTTATGCGGATTTAAACCCCCTAGATATTTCGGTTCCGACCATTTATCTAGTGTTTCTTCATTGGCGTCCACCGTTTTCTCAGTTTTTCTAGTTTCTACCTCGTTTCGATTCAGTTCATTCCATTTTTTCTGTTTTTGCACATAGCAGAAAATTTGTCTTCTCACCGGCAACCTGGTCCTCGACCAAAAGTCGGAAACAATTTCCAAATAGAAGGATCCCCAGAACATTGGGTTAACAGATGCCAAGCTGCGTTAGACACAATCGTTATGCAAATCGCCAGATCTGATTTCCCAAACATCAGATCTGGAAAAGAAATCAATACTACAGAATCGGACCCACCAACACCACGTTGGGGGGACATCCAATCCAGCCAATCCAGAAATAGCAGTTATCAGAAACAAATACACATGGTTCAAGGAGGTCCGTCACGAAGACCAAATAAACGAAACTATGATCAACATTGGAGAGAACAGCAAGTCGTGTTCCCTGTTGTTCCTGGGGGCCCTCAGGAAGAACGACCAGTGATTATCACTGGTATTTTCGGTCATTACCGAACGGACTATATGTTCATAGATCTAGGAAGCTCGATGGACATCATATACGAATAGTGCTTTAAACAGCTCGATTCAGAAGATAAAGCACGTTTAGAACCGGTCGATTTTCCCCTCACCGGATTCTGCAATGAAGCTGTATTCCCATTAGGGCAAATCACTTTCCCGGTGACTTTATCAGATGGCAAACATTCACGAACAGATACAGTCAATTTCATGGTCATGCCAGCAACATCACGTCATGATATTTTGCTCGGGAGAAGGTCACAAAGAGAATTCAGCATGATCACTTCCATTCCACATGCTGCTTGTGGATTTCCGACAGAAACCGGAGTTGCAATTCTCTATTCAAGCAAAGAAGTCATGTCCGTGGACGATGAACCACCAGCAAAGGTAGTCAAATCTTCGGCACCAAACGAACCAGAGAAATGGGTTCTGAACAACGAATACCTAGAGCAGACCATTCTGCTAGGACAAGCCATTTCACCAGCAACACGCATACAACTGAAAGAGTTGTTGTCCAACAACAAAGATATATTTGCCTGGTGCCCAGCAGACATGACTGGAGTTCCACGCGACATCGCGCAACATTGTCTAAACATCAAACCATCAGTAGAACCTGTTGCTCAGGGGAGGCGCAGCTTCAGTGAAGAAAAAGCAAAAGCAATGGATGAGCAAGTAACAGAGTTACTCAATGCGGGAATCCTACGCGAAGTGAAATACCATACATGGGTTGCCAACCCAGTGATGGTACAAAAACATAGCGGCGGGTGGAGAATGTGTGTCGACTTCAAGGACCTAAACAAAGCATGCCCCAAAGATTGCTACGCGCTCCCAGAGATAGACAAAAAAGTCGACTCTCTAGCGTCATTCAGATGGAAATGCTTTCTCGACTGTTATAAGGGTTATCACCAGGTCCAGATGAAAAAAGAAGACGAAGACAAAACCGCGTTCCGCACAGATAAAGGCATCTATTGCTACACGAAAATGCCGTTTGGCTTACGCAACGCAGGCGCAACTTATCAACGCCTAATGGACACAGTCTTCAGCGAGGATATTGGCAAAACTGTCAAAGTATACATGGATGACCTCGTCATCATGAGCCATGAAGAGGAGACAATGCTCAACAATAACCAACGCACGTTCGATTCCTTACGTAGCGTGAACTTAAAACTTAACCCGACAAAATGCTCCTTCGGCATGGAAGAAGGAAAATTTTTGGGTTTCATAGTTACAAGAGACGACTTTAAGGTTAATCCAGAAAAAGTGCAGGCCATCCAGCTAATGCCATCACCTGCAACAGATTCTTGGCTAATCATGCGGCAAAATCTTATCCATTTATCAGTACGCTGCGAAACTGCGGAAAGAAAACTCCTTTTCAATGGACACCTGAAGCAGAAGCAGCATTCAAGCAAATGAAAGAATGTTTAATTCAGCTGCCAACACTGACCGCGCCAAAAGAAAAAGAACCGTTAATCTTATATCTGTCAGCCGCGGAAGTAGCGGTAGGCGCAGTATTAATGGTAGAACGGGAAAATATCCAGACTCCAATCTACTATATCAGCAAAATGCTCACTGGCCCCGAAACTCGTTACTCAATGATAGAAAAATTGGTTCTAGCACTAATACACGCATCCAGACGCTTGCGTAGGTACTTCTCAGGCCATGTCATCACAGTTCTCACGAATTATCATTTAGGCCAAATCTTGTCAAAACCCGATGTGGCGGGAAGATTAGCTAAATGGGCCATTGAGCTGGGAGGCTACAACATTTTTTACAGACCAAGACCAGCAATCAAAGGGCAAGTTCTAGCAGACTTCGCCACTGAAGTTCCCATCGATAAAATACAAGAATGTGAGGCAATCCAGAACCCAACACCTGTTTTCGATGACAGAGTCTGGACCTTACACACAGATGGTGCTTCCAATGATGATGGAGCAGGAGCAGGCCTCCGATTAGTCAGTCCGGATAATCACGAACTTACATATGCCATACGCTTAGATTTCCAAAGTACCAACAATGAAGCAGAATACGAAGCATTTTTAGCAGGTCTCCGTCTAGCACTTAAAATGGGGGCAAGAAACCTTGAAGCCAACGTTGACTCAAAGCTAGTAGCCGAACAAGTTAACGGTCGTTATGATGCGAAAGGGGAAGCTATGGCGTTATACCTTGAACAAGCGCGGATGTTAATCAACCAATTTCAAACATTCAAAGTTAATCACATAAACAGAAGCGAGAACAAGCACGCTGACGCGCTAAGCAAGTTAGCTGCTACCAGCTTTAAGCACTTAGCAAAGGAGGTACGCATAGAGGTATTATCCAACCCTTCCATTCATTTCAAGCAAGTAAGCGTCATAGAAATGGGAGATCCATCCTGGATGTCTCCAATTATCTTGTACCTTCAACACGGAAAACTTCCGGAAGGAAAGGCAGAAGCTCGAAAAATACAACACAAAGCACTAAATTACGAGATGGCGGATGGCGTCCTTTATCGAAAATCATTCATGGGCCCATTACTACGCTGTGTTGATAAAACAGACGCCCAATACCTAGTCAGAGTAATCCACGAGGGATTATGCGGGATACATGCGGGACCGCGCATGGTCGTGGCAAAAATAATGAGCGCCGGATACTACTGGCCAGGAATGCACGTAGACGCAGTTGATCTATTAAGAAGATGCGAGGCATGCCAACGCCACGCACCAAAGACATTCCGACCCAAAAATCCGCTAATTCCCGTTACTTCCGCCTGGCCATTCCAACAGTGGGGCATCGATCTTGTTGGCCCATTTCCTGACGCGCCAGGTGCAGTAAAATTCATCATCGTCGCGGTGGATTACTTCACAAAATGGGTAGAAGCTAAAGCTTTGGCCTCAACAACAGCAATGGTAATCCGCAAATTTATATGGGAACATATCATTTGCAGATTTGGACTACCATTGCACATTATTTCCGATAATGGTACAAACTTCGCCGCAGAAGATCTTCAAAAATGGTTCAAAGAAATGAAGATCGAGCACAACTTTGCCTCCGTTGCGCATCCTCAAGCGAACGGTCAGGTAGAAAGCGTAAACAAACAAATCGTTGACGGCATAAAAGCGCGACTTGGGACAGCGCGCAGAGGGTGGGTTGACGAACTTCCCAGCATCCTCTGGGCGCATCGAACAATGCCAAAGACTAGCACCGGCGAAACTCCGTTCAGTCTAGTCTATGGGTCTGAGGCCGTCATTCCAGCTGAGTTAGGTTTACCATCACTGCGCATGATAGCCATGGAAAAACAGAACAATGAACAAGAGCGAAGAATGGATTTGGATCTTCTGGAAGAGAGGCGCGAGAACGCCGCCATAACAGAAGCAAGGTACAAATCCAAGCTCGAAAAATATTACAATGCGCGCGTTCGTGTTTGCACCTTTCTCCCCGGCGATTTTGTCTTGCGCGACAATGAGGTTTCAAACGCTGAAAAGCCCGGCAAATTAGCGCCAAGATGGGAAGGACCATACGTCATTAACGAGGTCCTAGGCAAAGGGGCATATACCCTAAAAAGGATCGATGGGACCCTAGTCCCCCGCACCTGGAACGCACAACAGTTGCGCAGGTGTTACATATGAACCAAGTCTACAAAAGCGGAAAGAACATACAGGCAATGTATTTCTTTATTATGTCTTGTATCACAAGCCTTGCGCTCTTATCAATACAAACATCATTTTTACTTATATCACTGTTTATTACAAATTGCATGTAATTTCTTTGGTTCGCGCGAAAACGATATGGTCAAACATTGTACACCTCATGAACAGTCTAAAACAGGCAAACTGTTGTGCCTTTTAGACAAACGTTCACACATGAGCACAATACCATCCCTCATTCGCCTTACCTATCCAAAAGCAATTATACACATGCAACATATTGTAATCCACACATACAAGAATTAAACCCTACGGGAGTAGAAGTATATCACAATATACAAAAAAGTGTAACATAAACACTTAACAAGATCATGGCAATGATCTTCAAAAAATTGTCCAGTACCAAAAAACTTACAAAAAGCATTAACAAAAGACGAAAACTGGTCCTAAGGTTAAACACCTAACCAGCATCGGAATCATCATCAACAACAGACACCTGCTCACTCCGACGAATTTTCCGGCGTCGATATACTAACCGACACTCTCCTTTTTGAAGCATCGGGAACCGAGCCATCAACCCATCGGCATCCAACACAATACTAGCACCAGCAGTAACATCCGTATGCTGAAGAGCCTTGCAGTCAGAATCAACAACGGCCGGAGAAACAGGTTTGACCAGATTCTTTACCGGAATAGTAGTAAGTGGCGGTGAACAAGAAAGAAGTATAAGAATCAACTTCTTTGATAAGAATCAACTAAGAGACAAGGTATCTCGAAAATACATATATATAAAGAGAACTCAACCTCGGGAAAGGAGAAACTTACCCATTATTAACTGTCAGAATTACAAACGGCGCTACAGGAACCAGGGTCATTTCCTCATTAAAGAAGTCTGACAAGCGTCACTACAAATCTCAAGACCAAAGAGAAAAATACCCACTCTTACTGCCAGCTGACGTCATCACATGTCAGAGCATGATTACAAAGTCACGTTTTTTCCTTTTCCAACAAAATAAAGCTTCCAAGAGAAGATTTCTTACGTCTCGCGCCCAAAAAGCATTTCCCTCTCATAAGTCCAGTGCTCCACTTATTTGCATAAGTACAACACTACACTGGGGGGACTTGAAGGGGTAAGGTCCCAAAAACCTCATAAAAAGGATTTGAGACCATACCACAAACTGGCCTTTCAACCTTTTAACCTTGCGCGGCCGCGCATTGGTCTTACAAAAGGGAGAAAGTAATCAACAATTTATAGTCGCGCGCCCAAAGGAAAGCATAAAATCCTTGCGCCTTCTTCCATTAGCAAAGGATTGAAATCCTAAAGATCAATACTTCCGCCCAAATATCCAAACTTGGATATTATTTTGCCCAGACTTGGGATTTACACATCTGTGTCCACATGGTAAGGTGCCACACTAGATTACAGCAGTAATCTTCTAGAAAGAATATGATCGTACACCACCCAGACGGTTACAACCGTCTGGACACGTGTCATTACCACAGGCATCCCTGAAACCACAACGAAAGCATGCAATTGGAGAATGATCTCCACTTAATCACTTTCCACGTGGCGATCCCCTAGCCTTAGATCAAACCACGATCCGTGTGCATTCACATCGGATCGAGGCAACTTGACGTAGGATCAAAGAATTTAACGGAAGAAAATATAACCGCTACGGCGTTAGCATCTTCCGTCATCTTTTCAATAACAGGTTTTCCCTCCCAAACTCCCGGTTATAAATACAAGAACTATTCAGGTATAAACTCAGATCACACTCACTTCTCAAATACTTTCTCTTCTCCATCACCAATACTTATTCTCACACCGGAGTCGGGTCAAGGAGAGAACCCTCTTCTCCCCTTGGCGAGGCTAACGGTGCTCTTTTTGCAGAAACACCGGAGAAGAAGTTCGGCAACAACTAAATCAACCGAGAGAGAGCTAACCCTTTTATGCGGATTCAAACCCCCTAGATATTTCGGTTCCGACCATTTATCTAGTGTTTCTTCAAAACCGAAGAAAATTAATATCAAGTATTACAAAAACAGTTGTAAGAGATCCACAAGCGGATGAAAGATAAAAGGAATATTGTTCAACAGATTCTTAACATCTAAGCTTGCAAGACTCTTTATTGATGCTAGGAGAAGCCAGCCTATTTCGATTAGTACCTGCACTTAACCTTTTTGGGAAAATACGTCAGTTTTCACTGGTAAATACAATTAACTGACTCATTTTGAAAATGTTTAAGAAAATTGATTTGAATGCACAAGTCACAAAATATATTTTATAGCTTGGGATAATTAATTAAAAATAAACTTGTTAAAGAATTACATGTTTATTATACGTTCAGTAGCCCAGCTGAAAACCGGGTTAAAGATTAATAGACACACCACATAATATATCCCATGGTGAGTTATTCTCAAACAGGTGAGTATATTATTTTACATACGCACCGGCAGGTGTATGCCTACACCTCGTGCTTAAGTCGTGGCCATTTCAATAAATGAGCCGAGGATATCCACGACATGGTCATTAACCCCCCAAAGGCTTAAAACAAACATAACAGAATAAACGGGTTATCTCAATGATTTAACCTTCATACGATTAAAAATTCAATACCCGACCAAGCGGTATTTTATATACCGTACCCCAAGCCCGTATAAGGGAAAATAAGTTAAAAGTATTTACCTGAGCAAATTTTTCAAATTTATCCCAGCCGTACAAATCAGCAAGTGCAAGTATCTTTTACTGGTCTCCTAAATCTGGAACGAAGGTTTTAATTAACCTATTAGATTCCTAACGGGTCTTACTTAAGTTTAAACTTAGACCGGTTAGTTTTAAAGAAAACTATACGGTTCAAAACGCAAGAATAAGCGAAGACCGGAATAGAATGTGGTTTAGAGCCAAGTTTGAAGACTTGTATAATATGGGCAAACTAAACACATTCTGGATTTTGAGATAAAAATGATAAGGTTTGACCCGTTTTGGTTAATTTAAGCAAACTAGTTACATAAACCGAACTGAACGCGAAAAATGCATAACGGGTAAACAATTGAGTCATGAACAGGTTTCCTAAGTTAATATGCCGTAAATATATTGTGATATCACTAGGATACCTTCCATTATGCCCAAAATGGATTTAAACTCAAATTATGCCCCGTAGGGGTATTTTGGTCATTTTAAAGCTTATAAAAGAGATTAAATATTAATCTGAGGTTCAGGTCTGATATGATTAGTAAAAATACTTAATTTAATAAGTTATATCAGTAGGGTATTGCATATATGTGAAATTTATCATTTATAACCAAACTATGCACCGTAGGGGCATTTTGGTAATTTCACATAAGCTTTAAAGGTCAAATTTGGAAATCTGAGTTTAAAACTTTTGCTTACTGTTAAAGTATAAAAATTTACTAAAAACATCAGTAGGTATTAAGTCTTATATGTTTAAAAAATAGTTTTAACTCATACTATGCGTTTTAAACGCGTAAAAAGTCGCTTTTAAGCGATTTTCGGGTTATATAAGAAAAGCTGATATTTTTATCATTCCAGAAGGCTTAAAATATTTTATTTATCATATAAAACTAGTAGCAAAAAGTTTGGTATCAAAATGTTATGTAAAACTCATTTTATTAGCAAAAAGGGTATAACCGACAATTACCGAATTAAAGCAAGAACCCTATGTTATGCTCAGCTTAAAAATAAATAAAAATCTTCAAAAATCCCAAAATATTATATTACATTAGTGGGTAAAAGGTTTGGTGTCAAAATTCGGGTTTAGATAGGCTTTATGCTAATAATGCCGTTTAATTAATAAAAAGCTTTCAATTTACGCTATTGAGCATAACTCCTAATCTAGACCTCAAACTGATGTCAAATTTTTAGGACAAGTTTATAAATCAATAATAAAGGCTTTTCTCCTCTCATATTTTCATAAATCTCGTTTTAAGGTCAAAAGGACATAATGGTCAACATTTAAGCATATAACGGAAACATGCAAATGAATCGGATGAATTAGGAACCAAGTTGTATAATCTCAGATGGTTATTGTAACCTATAACCTGGTCCTAATGGAGCTCTAAGGCGTGTCTAAACTAAGCTAAATCGGGTCAGAACTGAAAGTCAAAGCAAAAGTCTACTTTTGCGACTTTCGGTTCCGAACCGAGCCTAAACTCAAAATTGTCGGGTTGAACATGCTTAGACATGTTCTTACATTAATTACCAAGTTATATGAGTGATAAAACAGGTTTCATGGCTTCTACATTGTTAATTATGTGTTTATTTGAAAATTAGCTTTCTATTGACTTTTTATAATTAAGTTTGACCCGACAATTGACCTAGTTAGAGTGATAATCAGTGGGTGCCCTTTTAAGGGTTTATTATCCACATAATTACCAACTCATAGTCACTTTCAATTCGAAAAATGACTGGACCATTAGTGATTAATCACTAAGTCAAAGCTTAATTACGACAGCTTTGACTTTTTGTCATTAAACTAATAAAACATGAACTTAGGAGGCTAAGAACACTCACAATGGTCCTTATCACGAGTTAGGAGCCTAAGAAAGCTTGCTTGAGCTCCAGGAAGTTACAGGGAGAGAGTTGGAATGAAATTGTGAAGTGTGCAAATGAACTAGCAACAACAAGTTCTTATATAGTGATTTTAATTGCATAGGATCATTACACACAAGTCTACAAGTGATCTCTGATGAATCCCAGGTGTCCCTATGCATGAAATACCACTGGTGCAGCCCCTGAATTCGAAAACCATGCAACTAAGGCGGTGGAACTAGCTGGAACAGGCATCTGTCCATTTTCACTACCAGCGACATCCTTGCGGACCGTAAGCAAAAAGCCTTGCGGTCCGCATCCACCTCTTACGAACTGTAAGTCCAAATTGATACGGTCCGCATCTGACTCTGATCTGAATTACCCAGTTACAGTCCTTGCGGACCGTAAGCCTAGGCTCATACGGTCCGCATCCGTTGACCAGAAGAATTTTTTTTTTAAATTTTCAGGCTTTGACCATGCAACATTTATAACCTCGAATCTCAAGCCTTTTTCCAGTAGAGAGGACCATGCAATCAGACCTTGCATGCTTTTGGAAGAGATGCCATGCACTTACATGCTCTTGGATTTATTGAAGAAGGTTTTTGAATGAGAAATATCGAAATTTCACATAGGATCCATGAAGAATTGATCTTCTGATATAGATCAAACAAACTTCCATTTTTCTCCCTGTGGTTTGGTCAGAACATCATGGTGAGGATCCTAGACAATATCACTGTAGGACCGATGAAATTGGCAGGATACGGTATATTTATTGGAAATGTGTCCGCGCGATGCGGCGGGAAACACAGACACTTGCAAATTGAGTTATTTCATCACATTAATTAACCGGGTTTGAATATATATCAGATGTTTATAAAACATATTAAGGTTTGGAATTTATAAAAAGGTCACTCAGAGGTATAAATTAACATGTTGACACTTTTTAATCCTACCATACATCTTTCAACTTGATCCGGGTTTATAACACGTTTACCTTTCATGACACGTGTCTCTATAATATTGGTCATGATTTTACGAGGTGTTACACCATGACAACTTTTGCCCGGTTAAAATCGAACCTCCTCCTTGTATTTAGCCTCTTAATTCCCTGCCAGTCATTGTCGGTGAAGAGTGCATAATGTTCCGACTGGTTTTCAGCAACCTCTTGACTGTCTTTGTCCTTCTCGGCTTGACCTGCAACTTGCTCTACTTGATCTCCTTCGCTTCGGCTGCCTCTCGGATTCATCTTACCCGTCTGTGTTTCCTTTTCTTCCGTTACTTCTTTATCATAAACATTTGTTTGAATAGTTTTAAACTTGTGGTAGTAGATAAGAACATCTAAGTACATAGCGTACATTAAACGCATAAATTCCCCATCACTATACTCAAAACCCATTTCTTTGGCTACCATGGCCCATAGGTTAATTTCAGTCACCCGTCGATGCCCTCCTTCTCTTTCAACTACCAAGTACAGATCTAACAAACTTACTTTTCGAGTATTCGAGGCATAGGCCGGGATTGGCCTTGTCATCACTCCCACTTTCTTGGTTAAGAACCAATCCATCATCTCATCGAATTTTGATTCCAGTATAAACTTATACTTTCGGATATACTCATCATCATCCATCATATCGAGTAACGCTTTACAATCCAAGAATTCCTTGAATTTCATTGACTGAAGCATCATCACGTTCCAATCAGGTTCGTTGGATGATACATCCAGTTTTTTGAAATAATCATTCAAGATATCTGTCTTGAACTATCACAAGCTTAGATTCAAACACACAACACCACTTTATTCAAAGCAACAAACGATTACAACGAAGCAATCATCCAGTCATCACAGATTGACTGGTGATACAAAGGTTCAACAAGAACAAACAGAAATGCTATAACTCTAAGACTGCTCACGTATTTTACTTGTGAGGAAATGAGAAAGACAAGGAACACCAAGAAGTAACAAGAGAGCTGAAATGCTCGATGATGATAAGCAGCCACCAACCACCCCTTAAAAGGGGAAAATAACCCTAGCATATATGCGACAGCTGGAGCCCAAGAGAAACAGCTGGAGCCCAAGAAGAAACAGCTGGAGCCCAAGAAGAGAAGCCCAAGGAGAAGCAGGCCAGCGACACAAACAGGGGAGCGGCCCAACGAGCAAACACAAGCCAAGCCAAACCTCACAAAATAAAAACAAGAAATATTAGAAACTAGCCAAGCACATAATAATAGGAGCACATTTATACTGATATTTCAACACCCCCCCTCAGTTTAAATGTGCAAATAGGTTAAGAAGGCCAATGGACTTACACATATGAGCATGAGCTGTAGGTAAAAGGCCCTTTGTAAACAGGTCAGCGAGCTGATGTTTAGTTTTTATACCACAAGTCTTGATTTGTCCCGAAGCTATTTTTTCTCGTAAAAAGAACAAGTCAACTTCAAAGTGCTTGGTCTTGTCATGAAACACAGGGTTAGCAGCAATGGACACGGCAGCAGAGCTGTCACACTTTAGCGTAATAGGAAGAGAGACCTCAACATTTAGCTCTCTAAGAATGTTGATCAGCCACAATACCTCACATGTAGCGCTGCACATTGACCTGTACTCTGCTTCAGCAGACGATCGGGACACAACGCTTTGTTTCTTGCTTTTCCAAGAGACTAACGAGCCCCCAAGAAAGATACAGAAACCAGTTACTGACCTTCTACTTTCAGTGCATTTTGCCCAGTCCGAATCGGAATAGGCAGTTAAATGGAACGTGTCAGTTTTTTTAAACATAATCCCAGTTCCAGGTGCCCCCTTTAGGTATCGTAACACCTTGAAGGCAATCTGAGTGTGGGCTTCAGTGGGTTGATGCATAAACTAAGATAGATAATGTACTGAATATGCTATATCTGGTCAAGTATGGGACAAATAAATCAACTTACCAATTAGTATTTGATATTGGGTAACATCAACCAAATTGGTTTCCTTTTTGACTAAGTTTGTTAGAGCATGATTTTGGTCAATAGGACAACCAATGGGTTTGCTGCCACTCATCCCATATTCATTGAGAAGGTCCATGCAGTATTTTCTTTGAGAGAGACACACCCCATCCCCAGTTTTTATGACCTCAATGCCAAGAAAAAATTTTAAGAGCCCAAGGTCCTTAATTAGAAATTCAGTTTTTAATTTTTTTTTACTTTAGTCACTTTTCCTTCATTATTTCCTGTTATAACAATATCATCTACTGTTGGTGCACTTGTGTCTGTACTTTGTCTGTAATCGGTCACGATGTAAACGATGTCCTTGTCAGTTCTGTAAGTTGACCAAGTCAACCGTCCTCCTGGTTTGACTTGGCAACAGTTAGTAAGTTTGATGTAAGTTGTCTGACTCGAAGGATGAGTGATCGAAGGATAATGTAGATCCTTCGATCACCTCGAAAGATATGCTACGATTGATAGACCTCGAAAGACCATCCTTCGAGGTCCTTGCTGATCCTTTGAAAGCATCGTATTCGAAAGATGATCCTTCGGACCATCTATCGGATCCTTCGGTCAGACCTGCTGTGTATGGGTATAAATACCCATGCAGTGTGTTCATTTTAGGAGAGACTTACACACAGACAAAAAGATATACTCGAGAGCTTGAGAGCATTCTGTCAAGAACACACACACATACTTGAGAGTTTGCAAGTTAGATTTGTAAACATTGTGCTTGTAACTGGAACCTTCATACGTATTAATACAGTGGTGTTAATCGGTGAACTCTTGTGTGTTTGTTTCTCTACTTGCTTCATCTCGGTTTGCTTACTAGCTTGGATTCCGCACTCGCTAGTAGGTTTGTATAACAAGGTTTAGGTTCGTCATCCTCCGGAAAGGGACCTACAAGTGGTATCAGAGCCGTGGCTCTTTACCTTGTTTAAAACCGGGTTTGTTCGAGTTCTTGGTGTGTTTGGACACTAGGTTTAGCACCCGTTTTTGGTAGTTTTTCTTGCATTTTAAACTGGAAAACGTGTTCTAAACCTTTCGGGTGTGTTCTAGGTTGGGTTGGGTAACTTGAAAACTTGTTTTTAAGTGACTTTGATTTTTCCGGCCATATTTCCGGTTATCTCCGGTGACTGGACTTGTTGGATAAGATTTGCCTTTTTGGGAAATCTTGTTTGAAAGTCAAAAAGTTGGTAGAAAATCGTGTGCAGAACATCCCTTCTGCCGAAAGTTGGTACACCAACCTGTCACCTTTTTCACCAACCTGTCACCTTTTCAGTTGTGTCAGAGCATTCGAAAGACATCCTTTGACATCGAAAGATAATCTTTCGATCAAGGAGGCTCGACAGATACCCATCCTTCGAATATCCTTCGAAGCCTGTGTTCTATCTTTCGAGCCAAGGAATCTTGTCGTAGGATACATCTTTCGAGCTACTGTTACTCTACGAAAGATAAGGATCCTTCGTATTGGTGAATCTTTCGAGATCTGTGTTCGAAATATAAGGAGAATCTTTCGAAATCATCTTTCGAAAGATAAGGATCCTTCGTGTGGTCAATCCTTCGAAGTCAATCTTTCGGAGTCTTTGCTCGAAACTCAACAGTGATCTTTCGAACACTGTTGATCATTCGAACAAGTATTGATCTTTCGAACCAGGTTGTATCTTTCATTTCGGGTCTGTTTACATTTAACAGTTTGTGTTTGAGTAGGTTTTTCTCTTAATATTTGATCAAAATGAGCTGTACAAGTCCTTGGGATTGGAGTTTGGACTCACAATCTAATAGTCAAGAACTAACGTCTGCTGCAGCTTGGGCAAAGAGTATGTTTCCTCCTCCATCAATCAGTCCAAGTCAATGGGCTTTGGTATCCAATCAAAGTCAAAGCATTCAAAACCTTTTGATCAGTGAAAGCGAAACGGGCAGTAACAATCGTCCACCAAAGCTAAATCATATGAATGAATTTCCATCATGGAAAAACCGCTTTCACACGTATGTCCAAGGGCAAAGCACCGATCTTTGGACGTGTTTCGTCAATGCATTCAATGAAAATCTGGAGTCTGCTGCGTCCACTTCTGAGGGTTATGCCAATATGCTTGAAAATGACAAGAAGGCTTATGAATTGGAGAAAAAGGCCTTTGCCACACTTACCCAAGCACTCAACAAAGACATCTACCATCAGTTCTCATATTGCAAGACCACGAAAACATTGTGGGATGCCTTAGTTGCTAGAGGAGAAGGCAATGTAGCTGCTCGAAAGTCTCGGCATGATTTGTTGAAGAAAGAGTTTGAATCTTTTCAGTTTTTGGAAAACGAGACTCTGAATGATATGACCACACGTTTCTATCATTTGATTAGTGAAATGTGTGCTTATGGAGTTGTCTCTACTCAACAAGACATGGTGAGTAGGTTTGCTGACGCCTTACCTCCAAAGTGGAGCTCTTTCATTGAGCTGTTGAAGCATACTGGAACTCTAGATCAAGTCAACATCTATGAGTTCATTCAGAAACTGGAACACAAAAATGATGAAGAAATCAGGAAAGCCAAGAGAGCTCCCGCCCCTCAAAATACAGAAATGTATCTTCCAGGTTTCGATGCTCTAGCAAGAGCAGCTGCAGCCCAGCAACCTAAACTGCAGACTGCATTTGTCTCCAACACAAGTTCCTTTCCATTTCCTCAGTCAACAGCTGCTCCACCACAACCTCAATTTGATCCGAGGTCTTACATTCCTGTCCCAACACAGCCACAACCACAACCTCAACAACAACAACAACAGCAAGCTCATTATGCAAGCAATCCTAAACCTCAACCCCAAAATCCTAACACAATCCGAGTCGACAACTCAAATCTTTCACACCTTAGCATTGAAGTTGCTAAGGAGCATATGGAAATTATCAACACCATGGTCAGTGCTTACTGTGGTTTGGTAGCAGGTCAGCTTGGAAACATCAATATGACCAATGAAGACTACCAACAGATCGACAAGGAAGAAATGGAGTTGATGGATATTAAGTGGGCCTTTGCAAGTGCGGTTAGAAGGGCCAAAGACTTCATGGCTCGTACTGGTAGAACTTCGTTAGAAGGAAAGAAAGATACGAAGTATGGGTTTGATATCAATGCCGTTACATGCTTCAACTGTGGTAATAAAGGGCACTTCAAACGTGAGTGCACTTTACCAACAAAACACGGCAATCACAACCCCTTCAGAAACCAGACGAGTACGACGAATGTGAATGAAAACCGTGAGAGGAGGATGGTGGCAGTGAATAACAATCAGGGACAGCCTGGAACTACAAATCCCAATCGGGCTTTGGCTGTTCAAGCTGATGAGGGCTGTGACTGGTCAGTGCAGTTTGGTGAAGGTGATCAGGGAAGTGGAACAGCTCTTTATGCAAAGATCATTGAGCATGTTCATAAAGAAGAGTCTTCTGGAAGTGATGATAGTTCTGGTTATTCTGGAAGCTCAGATGAAGAAGGCTCTGTATCTGGGGATAATCACTCAGAGCCTGATGAGAAGGAGGAAGGAGATGATGATATTCAGGATCTATTGAATGAAGCTGATGAGCTTAAATGTCAGAAATCAATTCTGATTAGGAAGGCGGCTACTGCATCAAAGGAAATGGAGAAGCTATTTTCTGAAGATGGAGCTTTTTCTTTTCAAACTGCCTTTATGGCAAATGGTTCAGCCTCTTCTAGTCAGGTAAATTCTGAACCTCCTGCTCCTATTGTTTGTGAAACATGTGCTGATATGAAGCTTGAATCAGAAAAGCTTCATAGTCATAATCAGAATTTGGTTATTGAACTGTCGAAATGCAAAGAGGCAAACATGGCTTTAACTCGGAATGAAAAAGAATTTAAATCTGTAATAGAAACATTAAAGAAAAACGTGTCCGAGGTTAACAAAGTAGTTTACCACAAGCAAGTAAGTATAAACGAATACATTAACATTGTGGAAGAAACTAAAAAGCAATTAGCCATTGCCCAATGCGAGCATGATGCGATCAAACAGAAATTGGATAGTTATTCTAACTCCCAATTTGTGCTTGATCACATCATCGATGTTCAACAACCAAAGGGAAATCAGAAAGGCATATGGTATAAGAAATGTCCGCCCCCTTTGATGAACAACTATACCAAGATGCCTGATGAGGAGGAAATGCCTCGGTATGAACCCAGTGTGCCTCTTGATGTTGAGGAGTTTGCTACTGGCCTTGGGTTCAAACCGGACAATTCTTCAAACACAGCCTCTAAGGAACAAGAAACTTCATCATCCATGAAGCAAAGTCCTCCAATTATCGAGGACTATGAGACATCGGATGATGAATCAGAAGTGGCTGTAAGTGATCAGGATAAATCACTTAGTAAGATGAAAGGAGTAGTTATTCCACGAGAGAATCACATCCTTTGTGACCCTGATACTCCTGATGTTCCATCTGTTAAGAAGCAAGTGATTGATTCTGTCAAAGTTGATGAGACATGTGTGTCTACTGTTAAAAGCAGTAATGTGTTGTATACACTGGTTGGAGATAATAAAATCTACTCAGATCAAGTTTTTCCAATTAAGAATGTAAATCAATCTTTGATTGATAAAGTCTTTGAAGACAACACAAACAAGTTTTTGGGAAAAACACTTCCGGGAATTGTTGTAACACAATGTGATCCAATTCCTAAGGCTGAGATTAGAAAACAGTTTGGTAATCAAAAATCCCAACAACAACCTACTGCTTCTAAGGGTAAACAACAACAACAAGCTCCAAAGCCAAAGGCTAAGGATGAATCAAAAGGAGCTCGTTACAAGAAGAAAGCAAAAGATGTTAAATTTGTAGCATCAAAAGGTACAGATAAAATTGAGACTTTTGAAAACAAATCAAACACTGATTTTGTACAACAAGTCAAGATTTTGAAACGTAACAGTGATAACAACTACACCCAACACACAAACGGGTGTGATGAAAGAGCAAGTACCTCAGGTTCTACAGGTTCAACATCTGCTAGTCGATCAAGTTCTCCTAAGTCTGTTGAAAGGAGAACTTGTTTCAAATGTGGAGAAATTGGGCACATCATCAGAAACTGCCCAAATGCTCCAAAGAAGAAATTTGTTGAGAAAGCTCCACCTGAAACAGTTCACCCTCCACGTCGGTCAGTTTCACCTAAACATGATAAACGAACTGTAAAAGAACAAGAAACTAAACAACGACGTAAGAACATGAAAACTGTTGAAAAAGCTTTAAAATCTGAAGTTAAAACAGTTCAAAAGGAACCAAGTGTGTCACAACCTGTAAAACCAGAATCTTCAAAAACTGGTAGGCAAAAACGAACTTGGTTACCTAAGGCGGGTGACTATTCAGGGGGAGCAATTGTTCTTGAAAACCATCAAGAGATTGATATCACGTTTCGTGATGCTCAGGGACGACCCAAGACCACTAAGGCTTGGGTCCCCATCCTCAACTGATGTTTTTATGACATGTGCAGGATGTTCTAGGAGGAACTATTAATAGTCATTGGATTGTTGATAGTGGAGCATCCAGGCACATGACCGGCGACTTACGACTCCTATACGACGTGAGAAACATTAGAGGAGGGTATGTTGCTTTTGCGGGTGACAAAGGCGGATTCATCACTGGAGAGGGAAGTATCTCCAATGGCATCGTGTGCTTCGATAAGATCAATTATGTTAAGCAAATTGATCACAATCTTCTCAGTGTGTCACAAATCTGCGATAAGAAATTCACCGTGCATTTTGATGATGCCGACTGTTATGTGCTGAAACCTGGATTCAAAATTCCACAAGAATGGATTCTCTTATCGGCTCCGAGAGTTAATGATCTTTATATTCTCGACATGAGCCAGGCGATTACAACATCTGCACAAGTCACTTGCTTTGTCTCGAAAGCCACAGTAAAGGAGTCTATATCTTGGCACAGAAGAATGGGACACATTCACTTGAGAAAGATGAACCATTTGGTGAAAAATAATCTTGTGAATGGTGTGCCTGTGAGAAGTTTTCATCTACAAGATATCTGTGTCTCGTGCCAAAAAGGGAAGCAAACAAAGAAGTCACACCCTTTGAAGAAAATCAACACTGTCAGCATGCCTCTCGAACGTCTTCATATGGACCTGTTTGGACCTATGAAGCACAAGACAACGTTTGGTGATGCCTATTGTTTAGTAGTTACTGATGATTATTCTAGATTTTCTTGGGTATCCTTTATGGCACACAAAAGTGCAACTCCTGGCATCCTCAAGGATCTTTTTACAATGTTGGAGAATCTCTATTCGTTGAAAGTAAAAAGGATCCGAAGCGACAATGGTACCGAATTCAAGAATCAAGTTATGGATGAGTTTTGTACTTCTAAAGGCATTCTTCATGAGTACAGTTCTCGTTATACTCCACAACAAAATGGTGTCGCTGAGAGGAAGAATCGGACGATTATAGAAACTGCAAGAACAATGTTAGTAGAGTCGGAACTCCCTATTCAATTCTGGGGGGAGGCTGTATCGGCTGCATGCTACACGTTAAACAGAGTTCTTACAGTAAAGAGACATGGCAAGACTTGCTTCGAACTCCTTCAGAAAAGGAAACCGGATCTTTCTTACCTTGAACCATTTGGTGCTCCATGTACTATGATTGAGCCGGATGGAAAGTTTGGTGCAAAAGCTATCGAGGGTTTCTTCCTTGGATATGCTACTCCGAATTTTCGTGTTTGGAATCTAGCTACCAAAAAGATTGAGCTATGGAGTGAAGTTAGGGTTCAAAGGTACACGAGTCCTGTTAGGGCTCCGGGTGATCCGTGGATGTTCGATTATGATGGGCTATTTGACTCCTTCAATCTGCCAACCTTTGACGAAGAATCAGCAGCGGCTAGGATGTTGTTGGAAAGTGACAACGCTGCTGTCTCGCCTTTGGTTAGACCTATTGTTGTTGACCCTCAAGTTTCTTCGTCTGTCAACAATATGGTTCAAAATGAGGTTTATGAAGATGCTGCTGATTATAATGACTCTTCTGAAGATGATGAATATCATGATGCAGCTGAAGGATCTTCAGCTCCAGCTGCTCCTGTTCAAGGTGCCTCTGGTGATACACCTCATATGCAGAATGTAGACACTGCTGAAGGGAATGCATCCACCTCTACCCACATTCCTGGTGTGGAGCTGGTTGTTGATCTTAATCTGAATAATTTGGGTATCAATGCTCGTGTGCCAGATAATCCTGAAATGAGGATCCACGATACTCACCCCCAGCAGAATATTATAGGAGATGTCCATCGCGGTGTGCAGACGCGTAATCAGCTGAGAAACAACCGGAATGCTGGTTTGTATTCAGCTATAAGAGAATCTGGCCAACAAAATGACTGGTCCTTCGCGTGTTACGTGTCACAAGAAGAACCAAAATCGTGGAAAGAAGCATTGAAAGACAGTGCTTGGGTTGAAGCCATGCAGGAAGAATTACAGCAATTTCACAAGCTTGGTGTTTGGAAGCTTGTTGAAAAACCTGAGAACTACAAGAAGATTGGCACTCGATGGGTCTTCAAATGCAAGAAAGACGACCGTGGAGTGGTTATTCGGAACAAAGCTCGTTTAGTCGTTCAAGGTTTTCGTCAGATTGAAGGGATCGACTACAACGAAGTCTATGCACCGGTTGCACGTCTCGAAGCAATTCGAATCTTTCTAGCCTATGCTTCCTTCAAAGGATTCAAGGTTTATCAGATGGACGTGAAAAGTGCATTTCTACATGGTGTGGTTGAAGAAGAGGTATATGTTGAACAGCCTCCAGGTTTTGAAGATCCTGTCCATCCCGATCGGGTTTGGTTGCTCAACAAAGCTCTCTATGGTCTTCATCAAGCGCCACGAGCTTGGTATGCAACCTTATCTACATATCTGCTGGAGAATGGTTTTCGAAGAGGTCTTATCGATTGTACTCTCTTCATCAAAGAACAAGATGGAGATCTTCTTCTGGTTCAGGTATACGTTGATGATATTATTTTTGGTTCTACTAATGATACTTTGTGTAGGAATTTCGAGCGCATTATGCAGGATAAGTTCGAGATGAGTGCTATGGGGGAGATGGACTTCTTCTTGGGCCTACAAGTGCAAAAAACGGAGTCTGGGATATTCATCCATCAGACTAAATATGTTGGTGACATCTTGAGCCGGTTCCAGATGTCCGATGCAACGCCCATTGGTACCCCATTGCCAACTAATCACGGAATAACTCCTGACTTGAAGGGTGAACCTGTTAGCCCTTCATACTATCGCGCAATGATCGGATCCCTTATGTACCTCACAGCATCAAGGCCAGATATAATGTACCCAACGTGCTTGCTTGCCAGATATCAAGTTAACCCGAAGGCTTCACATCTTGCAGCTGTCAAAAGGATTTTTCGTTATTTGAAGGCTTACCCCGACACCGGTCTGTGGTATCCTAGGGATAATAACTTTGACTTGGTCGCATTCAGTGATTCTGATTTTGGCGGATGCAAAATCGACGGCAAATCCACAACGGCTGGATGTCAGTTTTTAGGAAATCGCCTAGTCACATGGCAGTGCAAGAAGCAGACATGCGTCGCTACATCAACATGCGAAGCTGAATACATTGCTGCCTCAAGTTGTTGCTCCCAAGTTCTTTGGATTCAACAACAATTGCGGGACTACGGTTTTGAATTCCTAACTACTCCTATTTACGTTGATAATTCTGCTGCTTTAGATATCACTAAAAATCCTGTGCAGCATTCAAAGACCAAACACATCGAAATCAAATATCACTTCATACGTGATTGCTTTGAGAAAAGGCTAATCGATGTTGTTAAGGTCCACACCGATGACCAACGTGCCGACTTATTTACCAAAGCTTTTGACAAATCTAGATTTGACTTCTTATTATTGGTAAACGGCATTAAGGTCAAGCAAGAGTAGACCAACATCGGAAAATCATTTTTGTAAATATCTTTGTGTGTTTCAAATTTGTCTTAGTTTATTGATTTTAGGGGGAGTAAATCCGAAAATCCGAAAATCCAAAAACATTGAAAAATTTCAAAAACACAAAAACAATAGAAAAACAAAAATGAGTTTCCTGGCGAGCAAAAGAGAAAATGATAGTACATCAGTGGTCTATCCAAACCTCTTTAAACCTTAAATGTAAAACGATAAGCAGCTCTATATAAGATGTATCGGTAGGCTCACAATCATTTTAAAGTGTGCAGGGTGATATAAATCTTAAATCGACTGAAAACCAGGTGGGAACCATTCATTGGCATATGGTCTTAGTACCGAAATTTCGTTTGATAGATTGCCGAGGTTCTGAGATATTCGGTCTTTATGCTGCTTACCATCTGGGTATCATGGTTGTATCTTTTACCGAAAAATAACGGGGACGCAAGTCTAGATCTTCCATGATACTATACATACGTGTACATATTACATACTGCATTCGACCTCAATAAGTGATAAACAATCACATGTCCAATCAAATAAGTGATAAAATATCACATTTATCCGGGTGTCAAGTTCGTCTCTCTGCTGTACGGAAGTACTGACCTGTTCACGGACTTGCTCCTGTGCCCTCATGCATATGAAAATCAAGTTCCTCATCAATAAGTGATTATATCACATAGGGCTTGTTTTCAAATCAAAATAAGTGAGTATCTCACAGCTTATACGGTCAAACAGATGATAATCGGTATACTCACCGGTAAGATGAACTCTCGTGCACACCTTGATACGGGAATGTGTCGTGATGTGGATGAACACCGGTAGGTAAGTATAAATCATACCTTAACGTATCCCCTCGCCATGATTACATCTGATAAGTTGAGCTTAAGTGGACAACAATACCGATAATTGTTATAGGATGTTTATCTTAATGTTAACTAATTGAACAACAAGAGTGTTTTGACATGACCGTACACTGATATGATTCTCTTACCCTCGAAACTCGCAAAAAGAATGTTTGTATATATTTATTTATTTACTGCTTAACTTTTATTGTTTTCTTTTAAACAGTTTTGTCGTTTGGTGCATATCAGCACGACATTAGCGGTGATGTCGTTTGATAACACTCAAAGGATTTTAAATTGTTGTCTTTTAATTTCAAAAATACCAAAAAGATTTTAGGCGTGTTTTAATATAAACTTTATAAAAGCCAAAAAGATTTTATTTCTACTTTCTTTTCGATCGTACGATGTTGGAGCTCGAGTCTTCGTTACCTAAAATCTGAACGAAAACCGAATTGACTAAATCTTCATAAACGGTCGAAATTTGCATGTTTTGAAAGTTAAAGACTAAAATTTGACAAATTTATTAAACTTTCAAACTGTCGGACGGTGTTTGATTATGACATGGTCATTCGTGTGTCATTTGGTTATACTAACTATTCCAAGCAGTTGTTCTCATTACGCGTTTAGATTTCTTGCATGTGCAGATTCTAAAGGCAAGGAGAACATGGTCGATGACAAGCTTTGGAATGAAGACACGACGTGAAGGCGCTCAAAAGATGAAGATGATCGAGTTGCCGCTGGCCATCATCAACACCACAAGGATCTCACTTCATAAAGATCAAGTTATTCACGAGCATAACTCAAGGGGGAGCTTATGTTAAGGGGGAGTTTGTCAACACACTTCCTACATGATACGGGTAGTTTGTTGATACACTCTCTGCTTTCAAGACGTGAAGACTTTGAAGATTCTCCGACATTGAAGACTTGAAAGGACATCAAAATTTTGAGAACTCGAAGACCAAAGACCATCGAAGTTCGAGACGAGTCTACAACTATAGAAGATAAAGACAAAGCTACAGCCAAGGGGGAGTTTGTTGGTGCACTTGTGTCTGTACTTTGTCTGTAATCGGTCACGATGTAAACGATGTCCTTGTCAGTTCTGTAAGTTGACCAAGTCAACCGTCCTCCTGGTTTGACTTGGCAACAGTTAGTAAGTTTGATGTAAGTTGTCTGACTCGAAGGATGAGTGATCGAAGGATAATGTAGATCCTTCGATCACCTCGAAAGATATGCTACGATTGATAGACCTCGAAAGACCATCCTTCGAGGTCCTTGCTGATCCTTCGAAAGCATCGTATTCGAAAGATGATCCTTCGGACCATCTATCGGATCCTTCGGTCAGACCTGCTGTGTATGGGTATAAATACCCATGCAGTGTGTTCATTTTAGGAGAGACTTACACACAGACAGAAAGATATACTCGAGAGCTTGAGAGCATTCTGTCAAGAACACACACACATACTTGAGAGTTTGCAAGTTAGATTTGTAAACATTGTGCTTGTAACTGGAACCTTCATACGTATTAATACAGTGGTGTTAATCGGTGAACTCTTGTGTGTTTGTTTCTCTACTTGCTTCATCTCGGTTTGCTTACTAGCTTGGATTCCGCACTCGCTAGTAGGTTTGTATAACAAGGTTTAGGTTCGTCATCCTCCGGAAAGGGACCTACATCTACGTAGATGAGAAGGACAACAAAGATGTCCTTTGTTGACATGATAAACATAGAATGATCACACTTGGACTGAATGAATCCGAATTTAACAAGTGCTTGAACAAGTCTTTCGTTCCACATGCGTGGGGCCTGTTTGAGGCCATACAAGGACTTGTTCAATTTGCAAACTTTGTTTTGATATTTGACACCTAGACCATCCGGAAGACTCATATAAACTTCTTCCTTAAGATGACCATAAAGAAAAGCATTATTAACATCAAGTTGGTACATAGGCCAGTTATTTGAACAGACAAACTGATGACACATCTGACAGTGACCATTTTGACCACAGGGGAGAATGTTTCCTCTAAGTCTATACCCTCTCGTTGGTTATAACCTTTAGCAACGAGTCTAGCTTTAAATCTATCAATCTCACCCGTGGATTTATATTTGACTTTAAAAACCCATTTACACCCAATGGGTTTTTTTCCACTAGGTAGGTCCACTATATCCCAGGTGTTGTTTCTGTGAAGAGCTGATAGCTCTTCATTCATCGCATCAATCCACCTTTTGTCCTTGCTGGCTTCTTTATAGGTGGACGGTTTGATGGTTTTGTTAACATTGGCAGCTAAGCAGATATTTTCCCTAGGAAAGTTGGAGTAATTTACAACTTTATCATAACTATATTTGGCGTGTCCAACAACAAAATCATTAAACTTCTTAGGGGCAGACACAGATCTAGATGATCTCCTAATGGTTTGGGTACTCTCAGGAAGGTTTGATTCATCATTAGAGCTTTTCAACTCAACCCTCACAGGACCAGGTTCAGCACTAGTGGATTCATGGTTCTCACCATCAGATCTTAATGACTGCTGGTCAGCAGTGTGCTCAGCCTCGTCACTGTGTTGCTGTGTCTCAATAGGAGAATCAGGAATGTCCTTCTCTTCATCATAGGGATTTGTATCACTTGAAGTTTCAAAGTTGTCAAAAAAATTGATTTGGTTTAAATCATTTATTGTGACTTGATCTGGAGAGTTGTTTTTATTTTCAAAAGGAAAAAATGGTTTCATGAAAACTGACATCTCTGGAGAAGATGAACTTCTTTTGATCTAAACTCCAGACGTTATAGCCCTTTTTATAGTCGGAATACCCCATAAAGACACATTTTTAGCACGTTCTTCAAGTTTATCAGTGTTATCCAAAACAGTAAAAAAACAGAGACAACCAAAAACTTTCAAGTGATCAAGAGAAGGTTTAAAGCCAAAAAGTTTTTCATAAGGGGAACTACCATGCAGCACAGAAGAGGGAAGCCTGTTAATCAAGTAGGAAGCAATAAGCACACATTCAGACCAGTATTTAAGAGGGACTTTGGACTGAAATAATAAAGCTCTTGCAACATTTAGCAAGTGTCTGTGTTTTCTTTCCACAACACCGTTTTGTTGAGGAGTATAAGTGCACGAGGTTTGATGGATGATACCATTTGTTTTAATAAAAGTCCTCATTTGTGAGTTAATGAATTCAGATCTGTTATCACTCCTAAAAATTTTGACATTCACTTCAAATTGAGTTTTTACCAGATTATAAAAACTTTGTATGTTCTCAAACACTTCAGATTTAGATTTCATTAGATAGACCCATACAGATCTGGTGAAGTCGTCTACAATGGTAAGAAAATATTTGTACCCGTCTATACTAGTAACCTTGTAAGGTCCCCAAACGTCTAAGTGAACCAGATCCCCTACTTTAGTTGACCTGTGGTCACTTAGGGGAAAGGGTACCCTGTGTTGTTTGGCCTTATGGCAGATGTCACAGGGTCTGGTGTCGTTTAACTCAGTTTTAATTTGCAAAACTTTTAACACTTGTTCAGCTGGGTGTCCCAGTCTTGAGTGCCAGAGCTTTATATTTTCAGTTTTACTCAAGCAAGAGAAACTAGTGCCTAAAGGATTACCATAAAAGTACAAACCCTCAGTTTGTCTACCAGTCACCAGGGTTTTCCTTGTGCAGGAATCCTGAATATAGTAAGTATTTTCATCAAAAATAACTCTAAGTTTGTTGTCTTTAGCAAGCTTATACACAGAAATGAGATTCACATAATATTCAGGCACAACAAAGACATATTTTAAGATCACAGAATCAGATAGCTTAAAACACCCAATTTTTGTAACTTTAGCATCTGTCCCATTAGGATGTTTAATTGTTATATTGTATTCTGAGACATCAACTAAGTTGAACATGTTTTCACTGGTCATGACCATGTGCTGGTTTGCACCAGAGTCAATGATCCAGTTCAACAGCTGAGATGGTGAGTTTATAGAGTTGAAACAAAATGAGTTTTTGTAACCACCTAGAGTAGAGAAGGAGTTAAAGCATTTACCTCGTACATTGGACTTATTTGTGTCTTCAGTTTTATTTTCATTCAGCAAACCTAGCAACTTAGAAAACTGATCAGCAGACAGAGTATTCAAAGAACTGGCATCACACATAGAGTTGTTAACAGAGGGGCTATTACTGTTATTAGCAGAATTGTTAGACTTAGACCATTGACCATTTTGATTAGGTTTTTGTCTATAATTGGTGGGATAGCCATGCAGTTCAAAACATTTGTCAATGGTATGCCCAATTTTATTGCAATGAGAGCATTTAAGGTTAGGGTTGGGACCCTTGTTAAATCTCTTTTTGTTGTCATAAAAATTGTTTGTCTTAGCAGCAAAACCAACATTGGGAGTTTTTGACCCACCATTAGATCCTCTATGTGATTCTTCTCTAGAAATGATAGAGAAGGCAGTTTTAATAGTTGGTAGAGGATCCCTAGTTAACAGATTTGTCCTAACAGGTTGGAAAATATCATCAAGACCCATTAAGAATTGCATAAGCTTAATTAACTGACTAAACTCATTAAATTTAGCAGAAGCATTACAGGTGCAAGAAGGCAGTTGTAGCATTGCATCAAACTGTTTCCACATAGTGTTAATTTTATGGTAGTATTCAGCCACACTGGAGCCATTTTGGCTAACTGAGTTAATTTTTTGATATAGGCTAAACACAACAGAACCATCAACCTTATCATAGGTGTCTTTTAAGTCATCCCACACTTCTGAAGCAAGTTTAGAATAGACTTGACCAACATATAATTCATCAGACACTGAGTTCAAAATCCAGGTAAGGACAATAGAATTACATCGATCCCACTGACTAGCAAGCACATCATTGTCTTTTGATTTAACGCAAGTTCCATCAACAAAACCTAGTTTGTTTTTGGCCATTAAAGCAAGTTTCATAGCATTAGACCAGTGTAAGAATAAATAAATAATATATTTATTTATATATGGCCATTATAATCATTTACATTATATGGATCAAAATATATAACAATCCATTAAATAATTAGTTGGTAATTGTTGATGGGCCTTATTACCATTATTAACTAATTAGGGTTTCCTCCTGGGTGCATATATAAGGAGAATAATGTGGAGGTTAAAGGGTTAGACAATTACACAAAACCCTAATTACTCATAACATCAAATCGCCTCCTCTCCATAGCCGATTACCCCTTTATCGGTTCTCATCATCGCCATCGTTAGATTGCACCCTAAGGAGGAACCAGACCAAGATGACAATCATGTCAAACCCTATTGCTGCATCTCCATCTGGATTCTCTGCTGACCTGTGCTGCTGCAATCAGGTATGTTTTCATGTTTTCCATTATGTCTAAACAGAACTGATCCAACATGTGGTATCAGAGCATATGTTGATTAGTCAGTTCTGTTTTCGTATCCATCAATTCTGGGATAGAAATCTGGAAAACAGAAAGTTTTAAAGCCTTAAAAAGTTCATCAAAATCAAAAACTGTTTTCGAGTTTCATGAGCCGAAATCCCCCTTTTCGGAAAATATGTTTGATAAATTGACTCGAAATCATAAAGGGTTAAACTTATTGTCACGAAATCCATTACAAAACCATTAAAATTCAGGTTTCGGGTTTCCAGAATTATGTTTTTAATTTTTTAGGGTTCATCTTATGTTCTTATGTTCTTATGAGAAATTCGAAATTTTCCTTTATGATTTGGAATGTGATTTGAATTGTTAGATGTTTCCCTAATTTTGATCTAATTTTGTCCATTAAGTTTTTTTTTTCGAAATCTGTTGAATGATAAACAGATTATGATTTCGAAATTTAGTGATAAAAATAGATCAATGTTAATAATTGGAAACTATATCACAATTCTTAATTTTCGAACCTTTTTAGTTGTTATCACAATAAACAGCCTTAAAGAGTGGATTCGAAATTATCATCATAATTGTACAAGTCCCTTTAGTCGCACAAGATCAGATTAGACTTGGGCCTTATTAATCGCACAAGACTTGGGCCTTATTAATCGCACAAGACTTGGGCCTTATTGATCGCACAAGATTTGGGCATTACTGATCGCACAAAACTCGAAACCTCATTATTTTTAAGCTGTTTAATGTGACCTAAACAATTGGTATTAAACAATTGGTTTTGTAATCACTTAGTTAATTAATGAGGATCAAATAATGTTTTACAAAACCAAAATGGCTTTACTTGAATGAGTTTTTGATATATCATTTCTGGCCAAAGCTGACTTGATACATCTACTTATCGTTCAAGTATTACGAAAGCTATGTTAAGTATGTATCATAAGCATGAATGTTTTAATATCTGGCCAAAGCTGATTTAATTCATTCATAGATGGCATACTTAACAAGTGCACAACTAAAGTGATTGTCTCAATTTCTGGCCAAAGCTGATTTGTTACAACCACTTTGCACATATGCTTAAATGATTACACTTCTGGCCAAAGCTGTTTTGTCTTCGTTTAAGTAGAACTTTAAGTAGTTTATTATTTTGATGTTAGTAATAGACGTATCACAACCTCTTCACATAATGATCCTTATATTAATGATCCTCAATTAATTTTTTGTGATCATTTTGTCTGCCTTATTCTTAGTACCCATAATTTTACTCACTATAATTTTCTTCTATAATTCTATATCTCATCCACTCTAGTTACTAAATCTAATATGTTTTGCTTTATTTAAAGTTTCTATAAGAATTGGCTCTTAAATTAAATCCTTGATTATCTCTTAAGACACGATGATCCTATTGCTCTCTTCTGATAAAGCACTACAGAATAAAAGTAGAGCATGATGAATAGGATAAATCGAACATGATGTCTCTTATGATAATCAAGAACTCTCTAACATAAGTGCTGTCACTAAAAGGTTATTCCAGATTAAGTCTTCCCTAAGACTAATCTATAATTGTGGAATAATCACAAGAATTCCTAAGGTGCATGTCTTCATTTAAAATTATAGATTATAAGGTTAAGTGGTATATGTGAATATATATTATAATGTACAATACCATGACCCATAAAATTAAGGGCTTACGCATGGAAATAAGTACATTTTCCAGTACATTACATACTAAGTTTTTCATTTGTACAATTTGATGCATTATAAATCAGCTATAACACTCAAAAGTACCAAAGTATAACGAGTGTGTTGATAAGCAACATATGTACATAGAAATAAATGTTTGAAACTGGAAAATAAGATGTTATTCACCTTACAACCACTAAAAACTTTACAAGAGGATTGTTCTAAGGTCCATAGACAAATTACAAGTGCTAATCCCAACGTTAAGGTTCTTCAAGGGAAAATCTCACTGCATAACTATGTCATTAGACTAGGCATAAGCAACGAGACTATCCATTATTCTAAAGAACAGTTGGATAAATTAATTAGATAGTAACTTACTAATGATATTTAAGTCTGATAATTTTAATATTCCAATTAACACATGATTAGTTGACTCTAGTTCCATACGTTTCCTTACCAGAACTCGACAAATAACTAACATGAGAGTTAGTGACAAAATTAAATGTTAAGGCTATAAGAACCATAATAAGCAGTCTTCTAACAACGCTTTTCGATACCTTATATATTCTGATTAATCAGAATATAGTATCATAATTAAGCAAAGTTATGAACGTTGTGAGGTTTGCATAGTCAACATAAAGTCACACTTACCTTAAACTCTCATCTTATTTGTTTTAAATATCTGGATTGAAACATTACTAAGATGGAATTAGATGATACCTTACGCTTTCACAATTTTTGTCATCATGCAAATGAGAATTCGACAAAAGGAAAATGAGACTTATAAATTTCATCCATTATAACTGAAATTCATGAGAAATCATGGCATGGTCAATGAGGATGATTTTTTTATCCAATCTCATTCTAAGTGATGAATAAATCATGACGTTATAGCCATAAATATTATTCGGCTTAAGGAATAAGTATGGGTCCATCATAAGTCATTCATTGACATTAGTGGAACTTATTCAAAATGGAATATTCAGACATAATTCATTTATCATTTAAAAGACTATCAACTTGTATCTAAATTTTGTCGCATATGGCCCACGGTCTTAGAAGAAATCTATTCATACATATACTTAATAAGATTTCTATTAGATATGTCCCTAAAGTTTCTTATGATATCTGGACATTAAAGAAATCAAATAAAGTCTAACGTATATATGATAGGTTCCCACGTCACGTACCTCATTGAAACTTCTCTTGTAGCATTTCTAGAGATATTAAAGATCAGTGGGAGCATTAAGTGTCTTAATAATAACTTGCAATAGTTGCAAGAGGTGGGGGAGTGAATCTTTTAAATTTACACCTCTTGTACAAGACATCGCTCCATCACGACACTGTTCTATCAAACCTTATCTCCTTAAATCTAATGCTACTCTTACAAAAGTTTCATTGTTTCCTAATTGTGGGCGCACTTAGATTTCTTACCTAAACTAACATGATCCTCAACAAGAGAAACTACAACGACTAACGTCATTAAACTCGTTTCTCTATTAGAATTTTTTGGTCTTCTCTATTAGAATTTGTTGGTCGTTACATATTAACCCTAACCATGCTGAGTTCCTAAAGATTTCTAAGGTTAGTGGGAGCAGTCAAAGTCCTTATTATGACTTGCAAGGAATACAAGAGGCGGGGGGAAGAGTGTCATTAAATTTCACTCCGAATTTAAATCCGATTACACCTCTTGTACACCATACTGCACCAACTCTTACAAACTTAGAATGAAAATGATAGCAACCTAACCAAGAGCTAATCCATAAGACTGAAACTTCTAATGAACCCAATAATCAACTCAGGAGGTCATCTAGGTTTAAAAGCCTACTAACTTTGATGATTACATAACCTCCCTAATTGAAGTTGAAATGGATTTTGGAAATGTTTACTGATCTTATCTCTTCAAATTAAGCCATTAGTGTAAATCAATCATTTGAATGGAATAAAACAGTTTTCTAGTAAAACTGATTTTATGTGTTCGTATAACGTTTTGGGATTTGATTGAGTTACCTAAGAGTGTTCATAACTAAACCAAATCCTGATACAAATGTTAAGACACTAAGAAGCATGATTGATTGTCAAAGGTTATACTTATGAAGAGATAAATTATCGAAGATTTCTTTGAGGATCATCACTGTTCTAGTAGCTTATAATAGTTTAAAGCTACATTAGATGAACATTAAATACAATTTTCCCTAATAAATGGCTGACACATTTACATGTTCATTAGATAACAACCTAAAGTTTCAAACTGAAGGTTAAAGAACACTTTATTTGTAAGCCAATAATATCCATGTATGGGTTAATGCAAACATCATAATGTGATGAAATCTTAATGTAATTATTTTCATCAAGAATCAAGTGGATTAATGAACCTACCTCAAAAATGAGTGGGAGCAACTAAGATAAACTTGTCTATAAAGATGATATTCTTTTGACAAGTATATGTTACATAAGTCAAAGCATTGTTAACACAAACTTTGATATAATAGATCTCAGAGATATCTCTTACGTGATTGATATCATAACATACTGAGATAGACCCAATGGGATATTAGTTCCGTTCCATAAGTTTAACCTTAAATGGGTCCTCACACATGTAACAAACAATTTTGCTCTTCTTTAGAGGATAATATGATAAATGAGATTATTTCCTTATGCTTCATTAATTGGAAGCCTTATGTAAGTTTAAGTCTATACTCGTTTAGATATTACTCACATTGCAACACACTAGATATGTCTAGATTAATGTGTAGCATCTAATGGAGTATTACAATATCTTTAAAAGAAACAAGAGACTACAATTTAAAGAAGAAGTGAGAATTAAAACCGGTTTATTACTCTAACTTTGTGATATTCAAAGATTATAAAATGTAATTTCGGGTATATCTTTATGTCAGCAGACAAAACCTATTTCATGGAGGAGTCATAATGCACTGATATTAACAACCTAAGTTATAACGACATAACATAGTCACTAAATGTTGTTGGAAATATATCAGTGGACTCATAAGTTTATTAACTCCATATAGTTAATGTTTTGAAGAATTAGTGTGATAAAGTCAGCTACCATAATTCCTTGAACAGTAACAGTTCAAGAGGTGCTGCATTAAATTTCGATACGCAATTAATTATTCGTTTATGAACGAATTGAGGAAACTAAGTTTTGTATCGAATACATTCATGATATGCTTAAGGATCCTATAACTGAAGGGCTATTACCCATAAGTCTTATTAAGAGAGCTCATAGACGGGTATTAATTAATGGTCGTGCGCAATTGCATATCGTACTATGAATGACTAAGTATTAGTTAATTTTCCTCACCAGTTTGATTTTGTATGTCTCTAAGAATATGTCAAGTCGACATAATGGCATATAGACAAATAAAGTTACAAATCAAACAAAGGGCTTATGCGTATTTTGATCATAACGATTAGGTTTTAAATTAAGGCTATAGTATGATTAATGGGGGTCCTGAGTCGCATAATGATTCAACGGCTGTATTTCTCTGCTATAGTACTTGTTTAAGGCTAAAATGAGTGTTAACTCCTGATCAGGCTTATCTAATACTCATAGTAAATGATTACTCGGCCAAGTGGGAGAATGTAAGAATAAATAAATAATATATTTATTTATATATGGCTATTATAATCATTTACATTATATGGATCAAAATATATAACAATCCATTAAATAATTAGTTGGTAATTGTTGATGGGCCTTATTACCATTATTAACTAATTAGGGTTTCCTCCTGGGTGCATATATAAGGAGAATAATGTGGAGGTTAAAGGGTTAGACAATTACACAAAACCCTAATTACTCATAACATCAAATCGCCTCCTCTCCATAGCCGATTACCCCTTTATCGGTTCTCATCATCGCCATCATTAGATTGCACCCTAAGGAGGAACCAGACCAAGATGACAATCATGTCAAACCCTATTGCTGCATCTCCATCTGGATTCTCTGCTGACCTGTGCTGCTGCAATCAGGTATGTTTTCATGTTTTCCATTATGTCTAAACAGAACTGATCCAACATTAGACCACATAATTGTCTTTTGATTTAACGCAAGTTCCATCAACAAAACCTAGTTTGTTTTTGGCCATTAAAGCAAGTTTCATAGCATTAGACCAGACCACATAATTTTCAGTTCCTTTTAGTTTTATGCTAACAATTGTGAGCCCACTAGAGTCACTAGCATGTAGATATAGAGGGTCACTGGCATCCAATTTGCTAATTAAGGTCACAACAGTATCAGTTTTATCAGGCATAATGGCAAGATAACAAAACATAGAACAGAACAGTCAGTAAACAAATAAGCAGGCAACAGAACCAAACAGATAAGCAATCAAAGAGTACCAACCACACACCGGCGAAGCCTGGACAGAGGTCCGATCAGAGGTTCATCACTCAAAGGTGCCTCCGCAGACAATGACCAGGGAACCACAACTTAACAGACCAACAACCAGACACAATGCAACAGAGTGAACCCTCTCTGTGTCCCAATAATCAAAACCGGTTTTGCCTAACCCGGTATCAAGGATGCCTAGACTCAAGACACGGTGATGCAAAAAACAAAAAATAAAAGGAGACAAGGAAAGGAACAATCTCACAGTGGGTGCCAGCAGAGAAGGGGACCAGGACTGCAACCTTCACTTAGGGTTGTAAGACACAGGTCAGAAGGACAGAGGTCAGTTGGTTTGCCCTAATGGGACCAACGAGGATCTTCTTCTTCAACAAGGACACAACAACCCCAGAAAGGGTATCAACAGCAGCGCCGTCACCGGAAGCCAGGCACCAACGGAAACCAAACCCTAGACCTTAGGGTTTCACACCTACTAGATCTGCATCGTCTCCCTTGAGCAAGAACCACTCCGGAAACAGAAATCAGACCACAGGATGTCGTCAAGGAAGAAACCCTAGATCGGACAAGAGAAGGACAATCGGAGCAATGAACCGCAGCGGAAGAAGAACCAGAGCCCGATTTCAACCTTGGGGCTCTGATACCATGTCACAAGCTTAGATTCAAACACACAGCACCACTTTATTCAAAGCAACAAACGATTACAACGAAGCAATCATCCAGTCATCACAGATTGACTGGTGACACAAAGGTTCAACAAGAACAAACAGAAATGCTATAACTCTAAGACTGCTCACGTATTTTACTTGTGAGGAAATGAGAAAGACAAGGAACACCAAGAAGTAACAAGAGAGCTGAAATGCTCGATGATGATAAGCAGCCACCAACCACCCCTTAAAAGGGGAAAATAACCCTAGCATATATGTGACAGCTGGAGCCCAAGAGAAACAGCTGGAGCCCAAGAAGAAACAGCTGGAGCCCAAGAAGAGAAGCCCAAGGAGAAGCAGGCCAGCGACACAAACAGGGGAGCGGCCCAACGAGCAAACACAAGCCAAACCTCACAAAATAAAAAAAAAGAAATATTAGAAACTAGCCAAGCACATAATAATAGGAGCACATTTATACTGATATTTCAACATGAACTTCATAAATTCAGATTCTTTACTCATCATTGACTGTTTTTCCAGAATTCCAATTTCTTCTTCCTTGGTCATTCCAGATATTTCACTTTTCTTATTGATTAGGGGAACGCTAAAAGTAGGGAATAGTTTGCACTTGTCTCCGGTGAATTTCACCGTAAAACCTTGAGTGATCAATTGATCTAAACTCAAAACATTTCTGTCTATGTCTTGTGTGTAAAACACACTTTGAATACGGATTTTCTCCGACCCAGAAATCACATCAACGACCCCTAAACCCCTTATGAAATAAAACTGATTCTCACCAGTTTTTGTTTCAACATCAGACATGCATTTTATTCGTTTAAACATATCTAGATTTCCAGAAAAGTGATGTTTCAGAGATTTACTTACATACCACATCTCCGACCAGAAACCTCCGTCGGTTCCGACTACCAGATATTCCATTCTCTGACCGCTTTCATGATTATAATCTTCACTTTGTTGCTGTGTTCCTGTGTTAATAGCGAGACGGGTCAGTTGTGATTCTTCATCATCTTCCTTCATCTTGCAGGTTGAGATTTGATGCCCTGGTTTATTATAGTAGTAACATCGCCTCACCAACCATCTTCGTTCTCTTTTTTCGTCTGAGCAATGTTTACATGGTAACGTGGTAGAAGTTGGCCTGAGATCAGAATCGTTTTCGCATGTTGCTCTGATACCGCAATGTTGGACACCAGAATTATAAACAGCGGAAGCATCATGATTCATCGGATTCATGATGATAAACTTGGTTTGAACAATATTTGCAGAGATTGGATGATGGACAATTTTGGCGGTTAAATTGTCTTGGTACCGGAAAAAGGTTCCCGGCAACCAACATTTATACATAATGATGAGCGTTATGTGGTGGGTAAACTTGGCGGGAATAACCATCTTTTGAATCGGTGTCAACTAGCCAACATACCCTTTCGTTCATATCGTTACATACTTATAGACATAAGTAATATTTCCTACATTAAATACATATAACATACGAATAATAATGTTTATAATGTCTAAAAAAATCACAGTTTAGATCGACGAGACCTCCAAATCTTAGTATGGTTGATCAAGATACATTTTCGATGTATTGCAAGGCTGAGGAACCTAATAGTACCTTTAATGACGATAACGTAGAATTGCCAAACCCTTCGATATAGTTAAACGATAACGGATATTTTACATTTTTAATGACGAAAACTTGAAGTTACATTTTGGTTACAATATAAGCTTTAGAACCTTTGATTGCAAAAAAATAAATTTTGACTCTCTTCAATCAGTAGACAGCTCATCTTAGTGACAACACAAATATTTATGATGCAATGGATATAATGATATTATAGGGTGTTGAATATATTACAAAATGATAATAAGATAAGGTAGTAACCACCCTCCAAATAAATGCTCATTAAAGGACAATAGGGTCAACCAACTCTGCAAAACAACCCATGAAACCAACCAACTCACATGGTGCACATGACCATATTTATACTGTTTGGTGATATTATTTTTATCACTTTATAATACAAGTTAGAAAGTGTGGGATGCACACACTGCACTGACCTAACATATGGTGGAACTGAAAGAGTAGAAAGTCAAATTTGATTTATAAATTTGATTTATAAATTTGATTTATAATACAAGTTATTAAGCCTTCTTAAAATAACTTAATTATACTATATAATCCCATAACATGGGATTTCTTCTTTCATCATCAAAACTGCCAATCACAAGCTTTCAACATCTTATGATTTCACTTATTTCCAACTGTTCATAAACCAGATGACCGGTTCGCATACTCCTGAACCAAAGCTCCAAACAGCGAAGGTCTCTCTATCAACCGTGAAGGTTTATCAAATTCTTTCGCGTAACCTGTTTACAACAAAACAAGTTCAACTTCAAAACCACAAAATCACAAATTCAACACGTGTTATTTTAGATAAGAACGAGAGTTACCAGCATCGATGACTAGAACGCGATCACAGTCCATGACAGTCGGTATTCTGTGAGCAATGCTAATGATAGTACAGTCCGCAAAGTCCTCGCGTATGATTTTCTGAATTACCGCATCTGTTTGTGAATCAACCGAAGCCGTTGCTTCGTCCATGAACAATAGCTTGCTGTGCTTCAGCATCACTCTTCCCAAACAAAGAAGTTGTCGTTGTCCCACACTCCAGTTATCGCCATTATCGACAACTAAGTAACAAAACCAATATGTTAAAACACACAACCCAACTTTTGTTAAACAAGAAAAAACGTATCTTCGGATTGGTTTTTAGTACCTGCCGAATCCAATTTTCCAGGTTTTGCCGCTACAACATCGTTAAGCTGGCATCGTTCAAGACTCTGCAAAACAAGTTCTTGCATCAATGGAGATAGAGAGAGAGTAGGAGATGATTAGTTTAAACTAATGGACTGTAATAGTTATTTTCAGCAAACCATAGGAGCGAAAAACGTAATTAACTTTTTTTTAACATAGGGTATTTTAGTCTTTTCACCAAAACCTTAACGGTAAATATGGATGGGGTTAATGGAGGTGGACTGTAATTGTTACAAAAGTGAAAGTACTGGTACTGTTTTGGCAATTTTTAAACTTATGGACTGTAACGGTTATTTTCAACAAAGCATAGGGACGAAAAACGTTATTAACTCTTTAAAAAATTACCCTCCAGATCTCTTCATCAGAATGTTGACCAATGGGGTCGATATTGCTTCGCACTGTGCCTTCAAATAGGATCGGTTCTTGAGGAATGATCCCGAACCGTGACCTGAGATCGTGTAATCCGAGCATCGAGATGTTGATGCCATCGATGGTTATACTTCCACCAGATGGCTCGACCAACCTAAACAGAACTTGGATCAAAGTTGACTTCCCACCACCGGTTCTACCAACAACACCGATCTTTTCACCGCCTTTAATGCTTAGCGTAATCCCTTTAATAACTAGAGGCGTGTTGGAACGATACCTCACCTGTTCTCACAAGCAAACATTCAAGAAACTTCAGCAATAAAACGGACAACACGCGAGATTAGATTTAGGATTACGGATTCTTGTAGTCGTAAGTTACCTGTACATCTTTGAGTTCTACGTTACCATGAGAAGGCCAGTTTGAAGGAGGGGGGTTATCTTTTTTCACCCATTCGGCTTCTGAGGGTATGTTGGTGAACTGTTTAATCCTTTCAACAGAAACCATTCGGTTTTCAACAAAACAGCTCATGTATAAAGCCCAAAACAACACGCCGTTGAGTGACAATCCATACGAGAGTGATAATCCAACATTCTCTGATCAAGATAGCACATTTCAATATTAGTCAACTCTCTAACGAATAAAACAAAAACCTACAAGCTATGCAGTTAACGCTGTAAAAAAATGGATATTGGTCAAAATTAAACTTGGTAAAATATTGTATATTGATTGTAATATGATTGTGATTACATAGGAGAAACATATGATCTATATATATAGACGAGGGTAACAACATTAGGTCCGGCTATAACAATCATAAGGCCGGGCCTATACAAGGAATATATATCGTCTAATACTCCCCCTCAAGCTAAGGCCGGGACCGGACTTTTAGCTTGGATTTCAAGAAAAGGAAACGATCCGTTGATAGAAGTTTTGTGAAAACATCAGCAATCTGGTCATCTGTGGAACGGCCCTAATGTTGTTACCCTAGTCTATATATATAGATCATATGTTTCTCCTATGTAATCACAATCATAGGGCCGGGCCTATACAAGGAATATATATCGTCTAATAGTCAAAGACTGATATTTGAGATATAGGTTATCGCGGCGGGATATCAGTAATTTTAATATCATGCAGAATTTATATATATATATACCAATTTAACACTCACAATTCAGTATACTCTCCTATCATTAAGAAATTAACCTTTTGCAACTTGCAAAACACTAACAATTAACAATTAACACTTAAAACACTAATAGCAGCAATAAGAAGAAAGGTAGTGATATCGGGAAAATCGGTGATATATCGGTCAATATCGGCGATAATATTGGTACTGATATTTTGACCGATATTTGACACCGATATTTTACATGGGGACCGATAAACGATATATCGGTAATTTATCAACGATATTAACTGCATAGAACCTATAGAAAATTTCAGCTGACCTGGTTTAACAATGCTGCTAGGCAAGATGATCATGAACACGGTGGAAGCACACAGAAATAAGCTACCGAGAAACTCCAAACGGAAACCTAACCACCCGTTGGATCCGTTATTATGGAAATCCATTCTCAGGTTTCCATTCACGCGATCAACGTTTTCTTGAACAAACCTGTCTTGCTTCCTAAAGCACCGAATTGTCATAACACCCGAGATGCTCTCTGAGAAATGGTGAATAACGGGTGCTTTTGTAATCGAGTCCAGTCGTGTTATTTCACGAGATGTTGCAAGATAGTATCCCTAAAACAATTCAATCATAAGTTCAAATCAGATCTTTGAGTTACCTTAATGTATGCGAATTCATCAACACAGACTAAACTTACCCGAAACCAAAAATTGAGATAACCAAGAGGAATCAATAGGAAAACCGTCGGCCACGCATACTGACAAGTGATGATGATAATGCCAAACACCGTTATGAACATCGCAAGAGTCAAGTTCATCATGAACGGAAGGAAGACATCGAGGTTCGTTTGATCACTTGATGCCTGAATATATCAAACAAATAACCTCTATAAATAAACATCTAAGAAAATAACCTCTACCAAAGAAAATAAACATTTAAGAAACTTTACCCTGCTAAGAATTCTTCCGGAAGGTGTAGTGTCGAAAAACGACATTGGAGCGTGAAGGATGCTGTAAAGAATCTGCTTAAAGAATATCTGGGAAGTTTTAAGCCCGAGAAACGTCGAAGAAACAATTCTACCGCATACCAAAACCAATGAAAGACCAGCTATAGCTGTATACACTTCTATAAACAACGAAGGGTTGAAAGCGCGTTCATTAGAGGTTTCGTACGCCAACCAGTAATCACTCGCCATCTGTGATCCTTGCCACAAGATTGAAAAAGTCATAACAGCAATCACACCCCACCATCCGAAGGCCTCGGTGACATAAACCTTATAAACACCTAAGCTGATTCTTCCGGTTTCCCTCTCTTCTTCTTCAATTAGCTTTGATGTGCCGATTATAGAACTAGATTTCGATCGTTCTAACGCCTTTTGATCTTCTTCCCGAGGGTTTAGGCTAGGAGATTTCTGAAGAGGTCTAGGGGAGGGGCTATCCGATGCGGTAGGTTCCATTTCAACTAGCTGCATGGAGGTCTCGTGAGCGGAAACTAAATTTTTGAAATCCAAACCGGATTCTAGTAGTTCGTCATACTTTCCTGATTGAACAAGCATCCCATCTCGCATCACCTAAAACCGTTACAAGTTAATATCAAGTATGAAAGTATGACAAACAATCAAAACCGTAACCCGCAAACTTAAATCAAAGATTATGATACTTACGAGGATAAGATCGACATTATGGAGGAAATCAACTTGGTGCGTGACGAGTAAGATCGTTTTATTTCTTAGAGCCCCCCTCACACACTCCTGCAATTATAATTAAAAAAAACTGTGAGAACTAGCACCGAACCTCCGAAACCAAATGAAGAAACTTTGGTGCTACTATGATCACCTTAAATATTTCGGAACCCGTGTGAGCGTCAACGGCGCTAAAGACATCATCAAGAAGATAAATGTCACAATCTTGATAAACCGCTCGGGCGAGTTGGATCCTTTGTTTCTGGCCGCCGCTGAGGTTAATCCCGCGCTCACCGATCTCTGTTTGATCTCCAAATTCCATCATTTCCAAGTCTTTCTCCAAGCAACAGTTCTTGATCACTTCTTTGTACTTCCGTCGATCCATTGGCAAACCAAACAAAATGTTCTCTTGAATCGTCCCGTTTTGTATCCAAGCCGTTTGGGCAACATATGCAGTGCTCCCACATACTCTCACCTGATATAACATCAAATCACATTATACAATGGGTCACTCTTATGAAGATTTCTATGTTATGGTCTCGTCTAGCGGTCATTTCTGATAAAGTTTAGTGGTACCTTTCCGGAGATTTTGTGCATTTCGCCAATAACGGATGATAGAAGAGATGACTTCCCGGACCCCACGGTTCCAACGATTGCCGCAAGTTCACCTTTCTTGATCTCAAAGCTCAAATTCTTGACGACAGCACCATCAGCGGCTTCGTCATCCCAGCTAAAAGACCCATCTCTGACCTCAACCGCCGTGCTGCCACTACAACCCTCCTGCCGCTCCACCGCTTCCTCATCGAGCTCCTTACTCAACATGAATGCATCCAATCTTCCTAACGAGATCATGGCTTGAGAAAGGGAGATCATGGATTGAGGGAATGTACGAATAGGCTCTTGCAAGTTCTTGAACAATGATGTGGCGGTGAACACTGTCCCTGCATCAAGTGGGATCCCAAGCAAAATCGCACTTCCAAAAGTGAGCGAGGAGACAAACAAAGGCGCGCTCCATAGAACAATCAAGTTTCCACCAATTGAAAACATGAATTTGGTAAGCCACGCGTATTCAGACTCGCGAAACGCTTGAATCCTCTTGTTGAAGTGTTCTTCCCATGCTTGGAACTTGATCACCCTCATGTAATTAAGCATCTCATTGGTGGCTTTCATCCTCGAGTCACGGTTTTTCATTATGTTAAACTGAAACTTGTTGTTCCTTTTAGTACCGAAAATCACATACAACAGAACCGCTAAGATCCCGGCCAACGCCACCAAAGATGGCACGCCGAGGTACGTGTACAGTATAGCTAATGCTACCGACACTTGAACTGGCATAAGCCAAATAGCATGCAATTGAAGCATCATATCACCAAGTTGTTGAGCATCTACCGCCATGTAGTTCACTATCTGTCCCACACCATGCGATTGTCGAGCCGAACAGGACAGCCGTAGCCCCTTTTTGTATAACGACGTTATCAGTGTCGACCGGATCAACATTCCAAGCTTCTGGGAATTGAAATTGAACTGGTGGGATGACAACACTTCGATAAACTTTGCAACAAGAAGGATTAGTATCAAGTAATACCCCTCGTATGGCGAAGTGCTTTTCCCGGAAGTGAAATCTACGAACCGTTGGATCAACAACGGCCCAACATACATAACACACAACCTAATGATCGCAAGGAGCGCCGTGAACACGATATGTTTCCAGAAACAACGAATTAACGTGAGTCGAACAGGATGCTTCGAGTTCTCGTGAGGTTTAGGCCAATTCTCCTCAAAAAGCTTTGACATTTTCTCCGCCCTATGCTCAGGTGAAAGCGTCGGTATGTCCTCTAGTTTCAAAGGGGATTTATACCCTTTCTTCAACAACGGGTTCATCCACAGCCAAAACACTTTCGAAAGGATCGAAGCCGATGCCCACCCGCTCACGCTTGATGATTTGTTCAACTCGTAATCCTCCGATACTTCACTATTTCCATTAGCATTACCATTACCATTACCATTCCCATTACCATTTAGTGGTTCAGATTCTGATGTCACTAAAATCCCAGTTGATCCAGTTATGGATACAATTACCAGGAAAACCGAAAACGGTATAGATACTAACGAAATTATGTCGTCGGATTTGAAAGTCGAAGCATCTCCGGCACCGGAAACTAACCGGACGATACCGGAAGAAGCCAACAAGGCAATGACTATGAAATTAACTACCCAAAATACCCTTAAAGACAGTGGATGAGTAACAGCTTTAAATCTCTTTTCATGTATGATTAAAACCATAATTACTAAGAAAGATAAAGCTTGAAACAACCAACAGATTCCATCTATCACCTTCCATTGCTTCTCGGTTTCTCCTGTGAACGCTATCACCGACGCTACCGTATAACAAACAGTTAACACAGCTGTCACAACAACAGAGAACTTGAACCGATAACCGGTAGTGACACCACTTCTTTTGGCAATAAGTGGTTCCTCAACGCCATTGTTGCGAGAACCGAATCTGGAAGAAAGCTTTTGAATAGCAAACACAAGTAGGATAAGCAAGAATATGACATCAATGGCGGATAAAAGTGCCCGTTGCGGGCATGGAGAGAGGAAGATGAAGGTCAGCCATTGAAGCACGAGTGAAGCTCCAGACACATTCTCTGCAACAACTGATCTTGAAGAACACGAAACGGAATTCATTTTTCCGATTTAGATTCAGTTCGTGGAAAACTATGAATTTTTATTAACACCTCCACCAATCTGCATCCCTGCAAGACAAATATATACATATATATACAGTTACTTTGAGAAAACCAAAAGATTCCAACAACTGTTATATGAAACAATTAACTGCACGGATACCAATATCCGTGAACAAACAACTAGAAAGATAGCTTATATTAGTAAAATTAATATTAAACCTACACACGTTTCTTGTTGGAGTTGTGCAGTGATAAAAACTAAAAGTTATTGAATAGTAACCGATTTAAACAAATCAGCTACAGCCTACAAGTCGCTGGAACAATAAAATAAGCATGTGATAACCATAACTTATATATATAAATATATAAAACAAGGTCTCAAATAGGCTACAAGGTAGGCTGGCGAGACCCAAGTACTCTCCATATAGGCCGAATACTTCAAGTAATCTCTGTCTAGATCGAGTACTTCTCGACTACTATCAAATCTGACTAGGAAACGTCTAGCGACTTTTACAAAACGACGTATTTAACTAAAAATAATAAAGTCCATTAAAATCTTATCATGTAAGCATATGTTTCTAGTTGAAGTTGTATAACAAGTGAAACAGTGGAAAGGCACGTACACAGGTGGCCGGAGAAGACGGAAATTATTGCGTTATTGGATGAATAACGGAGGAAGTTAAAAGGAGTTGTACATAGTGCATAAATGGTGGTAAGATAAGAGAGTAGGTTATAGGTAATATTTATTACCTATAGTTCAGGGATTCAATTCAACAACAAGGGCGGTAGACTATATATAAATGATAATAAAGGATGAGAGAGAGGGAACGTAAGGAGGAAGAAGAAGGTAGACTTTGTTTGTGGTTGATGTTTAAAAAGGTAAAAACAAACACGGCAACGTAGACAAGGAATCTGACGGTGACAACGTGGACCGGCTCTCTAACAAGAATTGACTTCATTGCATACGTCATAGGATAGGATGGAGTGGGTTCTTGGCCCCTCGTTAGCTCAAACCAACTTTTTTCACAGGTAAACGAAATCAAGATTTTTGGTTTTCATAGATTGGTAAGTACTACTAGTCGGTCCAAATATATATGTTAAATAATTATATGTACTTACACGTTATAAACGTCACCTCATTTCCACTATCTTTAGGTTTGTACATTTTTAATACTTTAAAAGATTCATGTATTTTGTCATTTCTTATGTTTCTTGTATTTACCTTTTAGTTGATGGGCACTCTCCTATAGCTAGGTTTGTACATTTTTAATACTTTAAAAGATTCATATATTTTGTCATTTCTTATATTTCTTATATTTATACCATTATCTAAATAGAATTGTGTCATCTTATTTAACCTAATACAATTCAAATAGGAAAAGACACTCTCCTATTATTTAACCTAATACAATCCAAATAGGAAAAAAAACACTCTCCTAACTTAACTAACTAAGAGGTGTTTGTTTTTTCAGAAAAACCTCTTCTAACCTCTTATATCTGCGTTACGCAGACGTTTAGCTCTACAGACCGTTTGTTTTTTATAAGACATTTCATTAAAAATGTCTTCAAACCTCTGTGCGTCATCTTCCCCACGCAAACATGGTCCAAAGTCTTCCCACGTCTTCCAACCCTTCTAACCTCTTCTTCTTTCTCAAAACACAAAACACAGACATCTCTTCCATTCCTTTCCTCCTCCCAGCTGTCACCTCCATCTCCTCCGCCACCACCTCCACCTCCTCCTCCGCCACAACCTCAAATACTCATAAACCCAGATTCAAAACCCTAAATCTATAATCCAAACAACATAGCACATAAAGATAAGATTCAACAACCACAATTCAATTCCAAAATCATAATCATAATTTCGATATCAAAAACTCACATTCAAAAAAACAAATTACCTTCTGCTGATTAGAAAATGCCTGCGAGAATATCTGAAAAAACTGGGGTTTCGTCCCAACAGAACCCTTATTTTCCTCAAAAGTCAAATCAGTTCGGGGACTTTTAACAACCGGCGGGGAAGAACCAAATGATGGGTGCTGTTCATGTTTGCAATTGATTAAGTTGACTCGGAGGGTGTCATGGGGGGAATTGACGAGTTTAGTGGGTTGGAAGTGGGCGAGTTGGGGGAGAAATGGGCGTGGCTTTAGGTGAAGGTGGTTGTTGGGGTTGTAGATGAGCTTTTCCATGGTGGCGCTGTCATGTCTGCCAGAATTGGAAGAGGTCCGTGGTCTTTCAGTGGTGGCGAAATTAGGGTTTCGGTGGAGGTGGTTGTGGGCGGTGGCGTAAGGGGTGACAATGATGAAGGCTGAAGTGGTGGTGGGGGAGGTGGGAGATGAGAGATGGTGGTGGTGAAGGCTGAAGTGCTCTGTTTGCAGATGTGGGGTGTTAACGAGAGGTGAATAATCAAACACTCTTTTTATTACACTCTGTAGACATTTTGTCCACCTCTTCTCGTGCAGACCTTTGCAAATGTGGTTCGTAGACTGCAGACCTTTCACATCTGATAAAACAAACACAACCTAACTTAACCAACTACTGAGTACCCTTGTTTTTCTCTCTTTGCCTAACAACTGCATCCGTGCTACTTGTCCCTTACAAAACATACCCAAGCCCCATACTCGGGTTGGTTGTGGTAGTGTACCCGCCCTACCCACTCCTATTCTTGGCTACCCGCATTAAATTTCCTATACATACAAAAACCAAATGGGGGAATAGTGCCAGGCAGCTGCCTGACACTCCCCCATTGGACCAACCATTTTATTGTTTTATATTCGTTTTAAAATTACGGTTTCGTTCTTAATTTAAAATAGTTTTCCGTTTTTGCCCCCACTTCAAAATAAAATTATGTTTTTGTCCCTCGCTCAAAATTACGATTTTGCCCTCGGTTCAAAATTATGATTTTATCCCCATATTACAATTATATTTTTGGCCCCAGTTCAAAATAAATTTTTGCTTTTCTCCCAAACTAAAACTAACGATTTTGCATTCTCGACCCGTTTCAAAAATTATGATTTCGTCTTCAATTTAAAATTATGTTATTGCCCCGTTCAAAAAAAAGTATGCTTTTGCACCCCCGCAATTCAAAATTACGATTTTGCCCTCAGTTCAAATTAAAAATATAGTTTTGTCCCAGCTTAAAATTACGATTTTGTCCTTAGTGCAAAATTATATTACGATTTTGTCTCTGGTTTAAATTTATGGTATTGCCATCACTTTAACTTTTGCCAAATTACGATTTTACCCAAGTCAACAAATACAACTTTGCCCTCAGTTCAAGTTACAATATTGCTATCGTTTTAGTTTTTTTAGCAAAACTATAAAAGTTTTTTTTAATTGGTTGACTGGATTTAATTTTTTCCATGTCAATGAGCTGCCTAACACTCGCTCATTAATCCTGAAAAACTACAGTTTTGCCCTGAGCTCAGAACTACGGTCTTCTCATCGTTTTAGTTTTTTTTTCCTAACAAAACTATAATAATGGTTTTTTAATTGATTGAGAATTATTCGGCCATCGTCCCGCAACGCGGGCGAGGCATCAACTAGTTTATAAACATTAATAACTTTGATGTGAAACTAGCAACTAGTTGAAGCATTCACATTTGATTTTTTTTATCTATATCATATAATTACATTAAAAATTACTACTTATTCGCTCTCATTTTCAGTTAAATAATCTTTTTTATACCTTCTCTTTCTACCCCTCATAACCACCTTTAAAAATATTAAAAAAATTATAATGGGTGAACATTTTTTTTTCCATATGTTACAGTAAGATTTTCATATATTTGCTCTCTCCTTTACTCACATCCATTCTTTATAAGATAACTAACCTACTCATATAAATATAGGATATCATTGTGAATGCTAGCTTTAAATTAGCTATTAAAAAAGTAAGGCATAAACTAAACATTATATTCTTAAAAAATAGTCAAATTGATAGTCAAACCTATCACAAAAACCAGATATCCATCATGGTTAACACATGTTTCATGTTTGTTTATTCATGAATCTTAGGCCACTCGGTGTGTGGTCGTCCAGGCCCGGTGACGCCCCCAAACATCATTTTGGGTGGCTCGTCCTCGTCGTGAACGTCAGGAGGGAGATGCTGAAGACGGGCACAAAAAGACAAAACTCCTCTCACACACACATATTGTAGGTCCGGCTAGGGGAGGATCTAGTCGCCTAATCCTTGTATACAAACCACCCCGGTTGTGCGGAATCCAACCGAGATAGCAAACCGAGATAGAACACGCAAATAAACAACACACAAGATTCACCGATTAACACCTCTGTATTAATACGTATGAAAGTCAGTTACAAAGCAATGTTTACAAATGTATTCTGTAAACTCTCTCTCAGTGTGTGTGTGTGTTCTGTGCTATGTGTTCTCTCTGTTCTCCTCTCTATCTTGTGTCTCTAAAGTTTCAGTCTAACTTCAGTCTATATATAGCAACAGACACCACGAAACAGATCAGAACTCGGCGAATCAAACCAAACATCGACGAAATGGAATCAAGTCGACGAAACAGGACTTGTTTCGTCGACATCCCTTGATTCGTCATTATGGGCTTGGGCCCAATTGTGTTTCGCCGAGATGCTTCAGCCCAAAGCTTTGATTTGTCGATCTGTTTAGCCCAAGGACTAGTTCAAGTCCTTCTATATCTTGGCCTGCTTAACTTGTTCTTTCACACGACGGAGGAATGTCGTGGTTCAAGCTGAGTCGCGTCGAGTCGAGTCGCGTCCACATATCATGTATCAACAAACTCCCCCTTGGACGCTACTCGCGAGATTCGCCTTTCATGTCTTCTATGTCGGAGGATCTTCAATGTCTTCACGTCTTTAAAGCAGAAAGTGTATCAACAAACTCCCCGTTTCATGTAGGAAGTATGTTGACAAACTCCCCCTTAACATAAGCTCCCCCTTGAGTTATGCTCGTGAATGACTTGATCTTCAGTACTTGAGATCCTTGTGGTGTTGATGATGGTCAGCGGCAACTCGATCATCTTCATCATTTGCGTGCCTTCAAGTCGTGTCTTCATTCCGAAGCTTGTCATCGACCATGTTCTCCTTGCCTTTAGAATCTGCACATGCAAGAAATCTAAACGCGTAATGAGAACAACTGCTTGGAATATAGTTAGTATAAACAAGCGACACACGTATGACCATATTCCAATCAAACACCGTCCGACAGTTTGAAAGTTTAATAATTTTATCAATTCAGTTTCTAACTTTCAAAAACATGCAAATTTAGACCGTTTATGAAGATTTACTCACTTTGGTTTTCGTTCAGGTTTCAGGTAACGAAGACTCGAGATCCAACATCGTACGATCGAAAATAAGATAGAAATAAAATCTTTTTGGCTTTTAGAAAGTTTATATTAAAACACACCTAAAATCTTTTTGGAATTTTTGAATATTTCAAATGAAAAGACAGAAAGCAGTAAATAAATATTTACAGACATTCTTTTTGCGAGTTTCGAGGGTAAGAGAATCATATCAGTGTACGGTCATGCCAAAACGCTCTCTTTGTTCAATTAATTAACATTAAGATAAGCATCCTATAACAATTATCGGTATTGTTGTCCACACAAGCTCAACTTATCAGATGTAATCATGGCGAGGGGATACGTTAAGGTATGATTTATACTTACCGACCGGTGTTCATCCACATCACGACACTTTCCCGTATCAAGGTATGCACGAGGGTTCATCTTACCGGTGAGTATACCGATTATCATCTGGTTGACCGTATATGATGTGAGATTCTCACTTATTTTGATTTGAAAACAAGCCCTATGTGATAGAATCACTTATTGATGAGGAACTTGATTTTCATTATGCATGAGGGCACAGGAGCAAGTCCGTGAACAGGTCAGTACTTTCGTACAACAGAGAGACGAACTTGACTCCCGGATAAATGTGATATTTTATCACTTATTTTGAGGGACATGTGATTGTTGATCACTTATTGAGGTCGAATGCAGTATGTACACGTATGTATAGTATCATGGAAGATCTAGACTTGTGTCCCCGTTATTTTTCGGAAAAAGATACAACCATGATACCCAGATGATAAGCAGCATAAAGATCGAATATCTCAGAACCTCGGCAATCTATCAAACGAAATTTCGGTACTAAGACCATATGCCAATGAATGGTTCCCACCTGGTCTTCAGTCAGTTTAGGTTTATATCGCCCTGCACACTTTAAAATGATTGTGAGCCTACCGATACATCTTATATAGAGCTGCTTATCGTTTTTCAGTTTAGGGTTTAAAGAGGTTTGGATAGACCACTGATCTGATGTACTATCATTTTCTCTTTTGCTCGCCAGGAAACTCATTTTTGTTTTTCTATTGTTTTTGTGTTTTTGAAATTTTTCGATGTTTTTGGATTTTCAAGTTTTGGATTTACTCCCCCTAAAATCAACAAACTAAGATAAATTTAAAAGACACAAAGATATTTACAAAAATGATTTTCCGATGTTGGTTTTACTCTTGCTTGACCTTAATGCCGTTTACCAATAATAAAAAGTCAAATATTGATTTGTCAAATGCTTTGGTAAAAAGGTCGGCACGTTGGTCATCGGTGTGGACCTTAACAACATCGATTAGCCTTTTATCAAAGCAATCACGTATGAAGTGATATTTGATTTCGATGTGTTTGGTCTTCGAATGCTGCACAGGATTTCTAGTGATCTGTAAAGCAGCAGAATTATCAACGTAAATAGGAGTAGTTAGGAATTCAAAACCGTAGTCGCGCAATTGTTGTTGGATCCACAGGACTTGGGAGCAACAACTTGAGGCAGCAATGTATTCAGCTTCGCATGTTGAAGTAGCGACACAAGTCTGTTTCTTGCACTGCCATGTGACTAGGCGATTTCCCAAAAACTGACATCCAGCCGTTGTGGATTTGCCGTCGATTTTGCATCCGCCGAAATCAGAATCACTGAAAGCGATCAAGTCAAAGTTATTATCCCTAGGGTACCATAGACCGGTGTCAGGGCAACCCTTCAAATAACGAAAAATCCTTTTTGCAGCTGCAAGATGTGAGGCCTTCAGGTTGACTTGATATCTGGCAAGCATGCACGTTGGGTACATTATATCTGGTCTTGATGCTGTGAGGTACATAAGAGATCCGATCATTGCGCGGTAGTATGAGGGGCTAACAGATTCACCCTTCAAGTCTGGAGTAATTCCGTGATTTTGTTGCAATGGGGTACCGATGGGCGTTGCATCAGACATCTGGAACCGGCTCAAGATGTCACCAACATATTTAGTCTGATGGATGAATATCCCAGACTCGGTTTGTTGCACTTGTAGGCCCAAAAAGAAAGTCATTTCCCCCATAGCACTCATCTCGAATTTATCCTGCATAATGCGCTCGAAATTCCTACACAAAACATCATTAGTAGAACCAAAAATAATATCATCAACGTATACCTGTACCAGAAGAAGATCTCCATCTTGTTCTTTGATGAAAAGAGTACAATCGATAAGACCTCTGCGAAATCCATTCTCCAGCAGATAATTAGATAAGGTTGCGTACCAAGCTCGCGGTGCTTGATGTAGACCATAGAGAGCTTTGTTGAGCAACCAAACCCGATCGGGATGGATAGGATCTTCAAAACCTGGAGGCTGTTCGTCGTACACCTCTTCTTCAACCACACCATGTAAGAATGCACTTTTGACATCCATCTGGTAAACCTTGAATCCTTTGAATGAGGCATAAGCCAGAAAGATCCGAATTGCTTCCAGACGTGCAACAGGTGCATAAACTTCATTGTAGTCGATCCCTTCAATCTGACGAAAACCTTGAACAACTAATCTTGCTTTGTTCCGGATAACAACTCCACGGTCATCCTTTTTGCATTTAAACACCCAACGTGTACCAATCTTCTTGTAGCCAGCAGGTTTCTCTACGAGTTTCCAGACACCAAGCTTCTGGAATTGTTGCAATTCTTCCTGCATTGCTTCAACCCATGAGTTATCTTTCATAGCCTTTTTCCAAGTTCTTGGTTCTTCCTGTGAGACATAACACGCGAAAGACCAATCATTTTGTTGCCCGGATTCTCGAATCGCTGCATACAAGCCTGCATTGTTGTTGTTCCGTAACATGTTTCTTGTTTGAACGCCACTTTGTACATTTCTGATGATGTTTTGTTGAGGATGGGTATTATGAATCCTTGTTTCCGGATTATCTTGAACTGGAATATTTGTACCCAGATTGATGAGATTAAGATCAACAACTAAATCAATGCCTGGAATTGACGAAGAGGATGATGCAGTAGCTTCAGCTGTTCTAGGGGCATCCACTGGAGGAGTACCCTCTGAAGTACCATGAACTGCTGTTGTTGGAGCTTCTTGATCTGCATCTAGAAATCCATCATCCTCTGAAGATTCGTTCAATTCGGCAGCATCGTGAAAATCCTCATTGTCGAGAGCATTGTTGTTCACTGAAGATGGTTCTTGATTGACAAGAATTGGATGAACCACCGGTGAAACTGTTGCATTGTCACTCTCGAAAAACATCCTTGCCGCAACATTTTCTTCAACGGTTTCAACATTGATCGAATTAAAAAAGTCATCGTACTCAAACATCCATGGCTGACCAGGACACTTGACTGGCAATGTGTGCCTTTGTACTCTGACCTCAGACCATTCCTCGACCCTTTTTGTCTCTAGATTCCAGACTCTTAAGTTAGGGGTGGCATACCCAAGAAAGTATCCTTCAATTGCTTTTGCCCCAAACTTTCCATTAGGATCGATTATTGTGCACAGAGCTCCAAACGGTTCAAGATACGACAAATCTGGTTTCCGTTTGTGAAGAAGCTCAAAGCAGGTCTTGTTATGCCTTTTGACTGTAAGGACTCGATTCAACGTGTAACATGCAGAGGCCACAGCTTCAGTCCAGAATGGAATGGGCAATTGCGACTCTACCAACATAGTCCTAGCAGTCTCGATCAATGTGCGGTTTTTACGTTCAGCGACGCCATTCTGTTGAGGAGTATAAGCTGCACTAAATTCATGAAGAATACCTTTTGAAGTGCAAAACTCCGCCATGGCATGATTTTTAAATTCTGTACCATTGTCGCTGCGTATCCGCCTAACCTTCAACTTATACAAATTCTCAATCTGAATGATCAAGTTTTTGATAATACCAAAGGTTTCACTCTTGTGTGCCATGAACGCCACCCAAGAAAATCTTGAATAATCATCAGTTATCACGAGGCAATATTGATCGTTCCGAATGCTTTTGTGCTTGACAGGACCGAACAAATCCATGTGCAAACGTTCAAGCGGAACAGCCACCGTGTTGATCTTCTTAGTAGGGTGTCGCTTCTTCGTTTGTTTTCCTTTCTGGCACTAAACATAGACGTCTTGAAGATGGAAGTTTTTCAGAGGAACACCATTCACCAATTCATTTGACACCAAATGATTCATTTTGCGTAAGTGAATGTGACCCATTCGTCTGTGCCAAGAGATTGAGTCTTTTTCTGTGGCTTTGGAAACGAAACATGTTGCTTGTGCAGACGTAGTGATAGCTTGGCTCATATCAAGGACATACAAATTATTAATCCTTGGAGCAGATAAGATAATCCATTCTTTTGGAATTTTGAAGCCGGGTTTCAGCACATAACATCCATTTGCATCAAAGTGTACCGAGAACTGCTTATCACAGATTTGCGAAACACTGAGAAGATTGTGATCAAGTTGTTGCACAAAGTTGATCTTATCAAAGCTTACAATCCCGTTGGATATCATTCCTTCACCCGTAATATATCCGCCCTTATCTCCAGCAAAAGCAACATAACCTCCTCTAATAGATTTGACGTCGTAGAGCAGCTTCATGTCGCTCTGATACCACTTCTAGGTCCGGCTAGGGGAGGATCTAGTCTCCTAATCCTTGTATACAAACCACCCTGGTTGTGCGGAATCCAACCGAGATAGCAAACCGAGATAGAACACGCAAATAAACAACACACAAGATTCACCGATTAACACCTCTGTATTAATACCTATGAAAGTCAGTTACAAAGCAATGTTTACAAACGTATTCTGTAAACTCTCTCTCAGTGTGTGTGTGTTCTGTGCTATGTGTTCTCTCTGTTCTCCTCTCTATCTTGTGTCTCTAAAGTTTTCAGTCTAACTTCAGTCTATATATAGCAACAGACACCACGAAACAGATCAGAACTCGGCGAATCAAACCAAACATCGACGAAACAGGACTTGTTTCGTCGACATTCCTTGATTCGTCATTATGGGCTTGGGCCCAATTGTGTTTCGCCGAGATGCTTCAGCCCAAAGTCTTGATTCGTCGATCTGTTTAGCCCAAGGACTAGTTCAAGTCCTTCTATATCTTGGCCTGCTTAACTTGTTCTTTCACACGACGGAGGAATGTCGTGGTTCAAGCTGAGTCGCGTCGAGTCGAGTCGCGTCCACATATCATGTATCAACACATATACATACAACACATATATATATTTTAGGCTCATCCTCCATTTCCTTAGGTCCATTCTCTTTGCCCATCCTCACACCCATCCTACGTGGCGTTGATGTGGAGACACATCCTCCATTTCCCACATCAAGTAGCCTTACAAACATCAAAAGTTAAGAGACTGAATGCTATGGAGTGGCATGGAAAATCGTGGGTTAATTATTGAAAACCTTTAAAAATTCACAAAAAGTAAGAATCTTATAAAGAAGGGATTTCTTAAAGCAAACAAAACCTTTAAAAATCCACAAAAAAGTAAGAATCTTATAAAGAAGGGATTTCTTAAAGCAAACACATAATTAAAACAACTGGCAATGAATAAATATGATAATCATGGAGAGTGTAGTGCAAAAAGTGAACTTTTAATGATGAGTAGTTAGTGAAGTTCAAGAGGTAAAATTAAAAATCAAAGATAACCCTTTCTAGAATAAATGGGTTACATTTACCAACCATTATGGTTCATTGGTACATGATAAACTTAACACTCATAAACCCTAACAATTCTAATGTTGATTAGGTGAATGTCCAATCTCTATTTATTTCTATACCAGAAATACTTTATAGCTACTTTTTTCTATACCAGAAATACTTTATAGCTACAAAAAGTACCAATACTAAGAAAACATTCACCTCTAAATATAGATACTTAATTACCATAATATGTTGCTTCATCACTCAATTACTTAAATATAGATACTTAATTACCATAATAACCATGTTGCTTCATCATTCCCAAAGGGGGTTTTCCGATATTTATTGGGTTTCCTCCTGAATTGGTGTATATGTATTATTGCCTAGTGGAGATGGATATGATCGGGTGGTTCCGCTGGCGATGATACTCCAGTGGTCCGTCAGTGATCCAAATTTACCATTAAAAAAAAATACTTAAAACATGCAGTATCATATATGATAAATCATCCATAAATAATGTATAACAACATAATACATTAAAAAGGTTAGGTCATATAATGAGTTAATGACTAATAACGGAAAATAGTATAATTAGTTAATTACTAACAAAAGCATATAATTGTCATGAAAAGTTGTACCAGAACATGAAAAATTAACACCAAACATATGTCATTGTATTGTCATTTCAATTGGCTTATTCAAAATACCACTTTTAGGAGGTGATTAAAACAACAGCCAAATTCCTTTTTATGTTGGTCTGGTGTACAAATCACTTCTTAATCTCAAATAGTAGGATTTTAAACCCAAATCACGAGCTTTCGACATGTCGTGGTTAACTTAAAATTCCATTTGTAACTCCTCATAAACCTGAAGACCTGTTTGCATACTCCTGAACCAATGCGCCAAACAGCGACGGTCAGTGGCGGAACTAGCCCATTAAATCAGGGGTATCCCAAAAAGAATTTTACCGTGCAATTATACAATAGTGAAAAAACGACAATAAATAAATAAAGTAAAACAATAACCTATTAGATTTGTCCTCTTTTTTTCTTTCATAGCTTGAAATCTTTCCATCACATCGTCGTCTTTTATTTTATGAAAAAAAAATCCTTTTCGACCGCACAAGCATGGCATTGTTCAAAAATTCTGGGCCCATTCGGCTGCGTAAATCCGTCTTGAACTGCAACTTCGAAAAACATCTTTCAAAGGTTGCGGTTGCAACCGGTAAAACCAAAGCTAGCTTCATTACCCGATAAACCAAATGACAAGAATTATGTGTTCCCATTTCAACCATAAGACGCGAAAGATCACTTATTTTATTATTTGGGTTTTATTACCTTACAAGTTTTGGGCTTAATGAATAATATCAAGTTTCATAATTTTCTCTTAGGGGTATCCTCGTATATGTTTTGGGGTATGCTATGTATAAAACCGAAAAAAAAACACTGCGAATACGGGGTTGAGCCGTAGCCCGTGCTACGGCTCACTTTTAATTGGTTCCGCCCCTGGCGACGGTCTCTCTATCAACCTCGATGGTTTATAAAATTCTTTAGCATAACCTGTTTCCAACAAAAGAGTTCAAGTTCAAAACCACAAATTCAACACACGTGTGTTTTAGACAAGAATGAGAGTTACCAGCGTCAATGACTAGAACGCGATCACAGTCCATAACAGTTGGTATTCTGTGCGCAATGCTGATGATGGTACAATCAGCAAAATCCTCGCGTATGATTTTCTGAATTACCGCATCTGTTTGTGAGTCAACAGAAGCCGTTGCTTCGTCCATGAACAACAGCCTGCTGTGCTTCAGCATCACTCTTCCTAAACATAGAAGTTGCCGTTGTCCCACGCTCCAGTTATCGCCGTTATCAACAACTAAAGAACAAAAACATGAGTTTTGATTATGTAAATCCAGATGGTGTATCTTCGGGTCGGTTTCTCGTACCTGCAGAATCTAGTTTACCAGGTTTCGCAGCTACAACATCATAAAGCTGGCATCGTTGGAGACTCTACAAATCAAGTTCTAGCATCAATCCATGCATCCTTGGAAACAAGAAAATAAGATTTACCCTCCAAATCTCTTCATCAGAATGTTGACCAATTGGGTCAACATTGCTTCTCACTGTGCCTTTAAATAGGATTGGTTCTTGAGGAATGATCCCGAATCTTGACCCGACTGGATGTTTGACTATGATTTGTTGTTTAACTCATAGAATCTATCTCCAGAGCCTACAGATGAGAAGATTGCTCAAATGTATTATCAAAGTTAGAGTCTGTCTACACCAAACATACCCAGACCAGTTGTTGTAACTCCTACAACTTCTGATGTTTTCTCCACAACATCTGAAGATACTCCAAGTACCTCACACACAAAGCCTGACCTCGAACAGGAAACAACACCAGAAATTGAAGATGCTAATGATCTTTCAGATGTAGAGTTTGAAGATGCTAACAATTATGGTGAAGAATCTCAAACTTTCATCCCCCCTCTCTCATACGCGTGCGCGCACACATAGACATTGTCACACTCCGACCCGCAACGGATTTAGGTGACTGAGGCATGATGATTATTCATAGCAGGGGCGGATCTACCTTGTTAGAAGGGGTAAACTCCGTTGCCCCTTGACGCTCCGGCAGTATTGTAAATTTTGGAAAACGTTGACGTGTTTTCAATTTCTTGACCCCTTTTTTCTGAAACGTTACCCTTATTATGATTTTATAGATCCGCCACTAATTCACAGCTTATGACAAGATATTTAAAAGTTTAAATATAATTTGTTAGTTTAGTTATGACAAGATATTTAAAAGTTTAAATATTATTTGTTAGTTTAGGAGGTTTGGCCAAAATGTTTTTGCTTGCTTTCTTTGTCTCTATCAAAGAGAATATATACAGGAAAGTGATTCGTGACTAGCCTATAATCATGCTAATCTCATAGCTGGTGATTGAGAGACTGTCTCGGAAATCGTCGAAAAGCACTTTTGGTAGTCCTTTAGTAAACACATCGGCTATTTGATATCGCGAAGGGATGTGAAGAACACGAACTTGACCTTTGGCGACTTTTTCACGAACGAAGTGGATGTCCATTTCGATATGTTTTGTCCGTTGGTGTTGAACGGGATTACCGGCAAGATAAATAGCACTAACGTTATCGCAATAGACCAAAGTGGCGTGTTTGGGTGGATGATGCAACTCGAGGAGGAGGTTCCGTAGCCAACAAACCTCCGAAACCACGTTTGCCACACCGCGATACTCGGCTTCGGCACTTGAGCGAGATAAAGTGGGTTGTCGTTTGGAGGACTATGAAAGAAGATTATCACCCATGTAAACGCAATACCCCGATGTTGAGCGGCGGGTGTCGGGACAACCTCCCCAATCCGCGTCCGTATAGGCGATGAGAGAAGCGGTTGGAGAGGGGTGTAAGTGAAGACCATATGTGATGGTTCCTTGGATGTATCTGTAAATCGATAAACATGTATAGAACATAGAGGATCAAAAGTGGCTAGGGTTTATTCAATAGAAAGCATAGTTTACAAATGAAAAGAAGACAAACATTATATAGCCAGGCTACGAGCTTACTAGCTAACGGGCCAAAGCCCAAAACTAACTAATAAACTAACTTTCTTTATTACGCTAACATCCCCCCTCAAACTCACAATGCAACAGTAATGAGCATTGAGAGTTTGTCACATAAGAACCGGAACTGAGATGTCGACTGAGCCTTGGTAAAAATATCCGCAATCTGCAAGGCTGATGGAACAAAAGGAAGCGAAATTGTCCCACGCTGAAGATGTTGACGAGTAAAATGACAATCAATCTCAATATGTTTTGTCCGCTCATGAAAAATAGAATTCTTTGCAATCTGCATAGCACTTTTGTTATCACAATGTAGAGGAGTAGGCTGAGAAATGTTAATTCCCATATCTGCAAGAAGCCAACGTAACCAAACGATCTCACATGTAGTCAGGGCCATAGCACGATATTCAGCCTCAGTAGAAGATCTAGAAACAACATCTTGTTTCTTACTTTTCCATGAGATTAGCGAATCTCCAAGGAAACACACAGAAACCGGTGGTGGATTTACGATCATTAGGATCACTATCCCAATCAGCATCACTATAGGCACGCAACTCAAGAGAAGATGTCGAAGGAAACAGGAGACTCTGAAACTGAGTCCCACGGAGATATCTCAGAATACGAAGAATAGCTCCCCAGTGAACAGAAGTAGGAGCAGTAACAAATTGACTAACCACATGAACGACATGAGCTATATCAGGGCAAGTAACTATAAGATAAACCAAACTGCCTACAATAGTACGATATAGGCTCGGATCAGATAAAGGAACACCATCAGTAGGAGAATACCGTGCATTGGTTTCAAGAGGAGTGTCTACAGTTTTGTTATCAGTAAGCCTTGCCCGTTGAAACAAATCAGAAATATATTTTGTCTGAGAAAGGAGGTATCCTTTTTGAGACTGTGCCACCTCAATACCCAAAAAATACCGTAACATGCCCAAATCCTTCATAGCAAAACGGTGAGCTAAATCATGCTTCAGGGATTCAATACCTTCATAATCATCTCCTGTAATAATCATATCATCCACATATAGAGACAGAAGAATGCGTCCTGCACTCGTACATCGAGTAAATAATGCTGAATCATGATTACTAGGAACAAAACCAAGGGAAATAATAACTGTAGAGAATTTCTCAAACCAGGCACGAGGGGCCTGTTTGAGGCCATATAGAGCTTTCTGAAGCCGACAAACTTCACCGGGCTGATGAGCAATTCCCGGGGGAGGAGTCATGTAGACCTCTTCATGGAGATCACCATTCAGAAAGGCATTCTTGACATCCATTTGACAAATCTTCCATTGACGAACAGATGCAACGGCTATCAGAGTACGAACTGTGGTCATTTTTGCCACTGGGGCAAATGTCTCCTCATAATCCATACCATACTTTTGAGAGTATCCTTTTGCTACAAGTCTGGCCTTATATCGCTCAACAGACGTTTTAATCTTATATACCCAATGACAACCAGTTGTATGTTTACCAGGTGGTAGCGGAACCAAATCCCACGTCTGTGTCTGATGAAGAGCACTGAGCTCTTCAGCCATAGCATTCTGCCAAAGAGGATTAGAGATAGCCTCTCTATACGATGCAGGTTCAGATAGATGATGTATATTTGCGATGAAGGAAGCAAAAGAAGCCGAGTAAGTAGAGTAGGCAAAATCTGGTAGCTTGGTGGACTTACATTCACGAGTGGACCTCCTTAGAGGTGGAGTTGTCTCAACAGATGAAGGAGTTGTCTCGGGTATAGTTGGACCTGAAGTTGTGTCTGACGAAGTGTGGGTGTCTTGAACTGACCCATCAGGTTCAGTAGATGTAGTTGGAACATCAGACGATGTTGATGCACCAGTGTCACAAACAAAAGGATCAATATTCAGGAGATCTGGCTTCGTTACATTGTGCGATGTGGATGGAATAAAGTAGAATGGAATATGCTCGAGGAAGATAACATGCCTTGAAACATATAACTTCTTACTTACAGGATCAAAACAACGATACCCTTTTTGTCCAGTGCCATACCCTTTCGAACCACTGGCATAACCTAAGAATACACATAAGGCTGCCTTATTTGACAATTTGTCTCGTTCAACATGAGGACGGAGAACAAGGCAGGTACTTCCAAAACCCTTAATTCACCGTAATCAGGGAGCTCGCCATATAGTTTCTCAAAAGGAGACATCCCAGAATTAAGAGCAGTAGGGATCCGATTAATAACATGTTAGGCAGTTAGGAGTGCTTCTCCCCAAAAAACACTCGGAACATCAGCATATAGAAGAAACGAGCGAGGAGTTTCCAAAAGATGTTGGTGTTTCCTTTCAGCAACACCATTCTGCTGAGGGGTATCAGTACAAGATGATTGGTGTATTGTACCATTTGACGCAAGTAACTGTCTAAAAGCATTGGAGGTACATTCACCCCCTTGGTCACACCGAAAGCACTTTATCACAGCCGAATGTTGTGTCTTAATACAGGCTCTAAAGTCTTTGTAAATGTTAAAGAAATCAGATTTACGCTTCATAAGATACACCCAAGTATAACGAGTATAATCATCTATGAAAGAAGCATAATAAATCGACCCACCCTTAGTGGAGACTGGTGACGGACCCCACACATCCGAATGCACAATATCAAAAGGAGCAGCAGAACAAGCTATACTTTTTTTAAAAGGCAAAGCAGAGAACTTAGCAAGTTTGCAACCACTGCAATCAAAAATATCACTAGTGCTCAATTGACCCAAAGCACCTGTAGAAACCAAAAACTTTAAACGCGATGCTGACACATGTCCCAAACGAGAATGCCACCGATAAAAATCTAGAGATGAACGACTCAAGCGAAAAGAAGACAAGTCAACACTAGATGCAACTACATCAATTTCTTTGAGACCATCCAAGACATAAAGTCCACCCACTCCACGACCGATCCCAATCACCCTCATAGAACGTGAATCCAAAACACAACAAACAGAATCCGAAAAGAACACCCAATAACCAGATTTGCACAACTGACTAACCGATACAAGATTTAAAGCAAGATTGGAATATAATAGACATTAGTGAGAGATATATGTGGAGTAACAACAGATCCAACGCCTTCTATTGGCTTCGATGTAGCACTCGCAGACATAACAGACGCACATGAACTAGATGTCAAAGATACAAAAGATGATAAGTAGGGTGACATATGATGAGATGCACCAGAATCCAAAATCCAAAAGTATGAAGGAATACCTGAAGTACTAGACGAAGACATGCATGAATTTAGAAACAATCTGAATTGCTCAAAAACCTGTGGATCTGAAAGAGAACTATCCATGATGAAAAATAATTGAAACCTACTCAGAACAACGAGACAAATGCGAGCAACCAAATACGAAATTCAAATCCAACCAATCAACTCGAATGAAGATAACCTTTTCGTCCAAACTAACTTTTCTTCAAAACCCAACAATTCACCAAACTCAAAAATTTTCTCTAAAGTCAAAACCTTTTTTTTTTTTTTTTGCTAGAATCCAACAAATATACGAACCGCTAACACACGGAGACTAATGCAAGCCAGCAGCAAAATCATATACCAATGAACCCAAAAGATAAATACCCAAAATTAATTTATAATATACCTTCTGTTATTTGTCGAATTCATAAATCATAAAACCACCATGAGTGGAATCATGATGTCTGCCATCACAAAACTCATCAACCAAACAAAAGGACTTTGTTGCCACAAAATCACAAACCAACTATTACTTCACGGTGATAACAAATTATCAAAAAGGTTTAATACCTTTTGGCGGCAAGAGATCGTAATATCACTCGGACACTTCCAACAATACGAAAACTTGGTGTTTGCAACAACTTCTCCTATCAATAATCATGGATCAATTTGGCTCTGATAACATGTTAATCGATAAAAATGTATATAACATAGAGGATCAAAAGTGGCTAGGGTTTATTCAATAGAAATCATAGTTTACAAATGAAAAGAAAACAAACATTATATAGCCATGCTACGGGCTTACTAGCTAACGGGCCAAAGCCCAAAACAAACTAATAAACTAACTTTCTTTATTACGCTAACAGTATCTAAGTATACGTTTCAAAGCATGCATATGAGCAGTTGTTGGGGAGTGCATATGAAGACATATTTGTTGAACGGCATATGAGATGTCGGGACGTGTGAATGTAAGATATTGCAAGGCACCCGCGAGGCTTCAGAATTCAGTGATGTTCTCTAAAGGCGTTCCCGAGTTACTACTCAACTTTTGTTGGGTGTCTACCGGTGTGGTAGCCGGATGGCAGTTTGCTAAACCGGCTCTTTCAAGGATTTCTTAGCATATTTCTCTTGTGATAAAAATAAAGAGTTCTTGTGTTGTGTCACTGAAATTCCAAGAAAGTAGCTAAGAGGGCCGAGATCCTTCATGGCAAACTCGGTAGAGAGCATAGTCATAAACCGTTCACGTAGAGCATCGGATGATGTGATCAACAAAATATCATCCACGTAGAGTAAAATGAATGCCGTGTGAACGTCTTCTTTGAAGATGAATAATGAGTGGTCACATTGGATCTCTAAACCCCATAGGTTGGTGCACGAAGACGGTCTCTTGAAGATGGCCATGAAGGAAAGCGTTTTTCACATCCAATTGGTGAATTGGCCATGAGTTACATAATGCAAGTGTGAGGAACGTTCGAATTGTTGCCGGTTTGACAACCGGGCTAAATGTTTCCCCGCAATCGACACCTACTTGTTGAGAGCTTTCGTCACAAACGAGATGGGCTTTATACCGTTCAAGTGTCCCATCCGCCTTCTTTTTGTGTCGAAAAACCCACATACTACGGACTATATTCATGCCGGGGTCTCTTTGGTACTAGTTCCCACGTCTTGTTTTCAATAAGGCCCCAAAACTCGTCGGTCATGGCATTTTTCCAGTCAGGATTGGATAAAGCTTCAGATGGATTTTTAGGGATAGGAGAGATGAGAGGAGAGGAGGAGTTCTTGAGGTTGAAATGTTGTTTTGGTTTGTGGATACCCGACATGGAGCGGGTTGTGACGGTTGGTGGTGGGATTATAGGAGGTGGCGGCGGGATAACTTGAGGTGGTGGTGAGATCGGAGAGTTTGGGATAGTGTTTTGTTGGGTGCTTGAGGGTGTGGGAAATGATTGGTGGTTATTTAGTGAAGTTGGTATGGAAGATGGAGATGGAGGTGGGATGTCAGACGACATAGTGGAAATAGAGAGAGATGTTTGCAAGTGAATTTGTGAATGAGAGTTTTGAGGTAGTGAGCAATGTCAGTGGATATGTGGGTGGTTGGGATGGTCGGGTCAGACCATAGAAGTGGCTGGGGGTCTGTAGATAGGAAATCGTATGACGTGGGAATTGGGGTGGGGTTTTTGAAGGGAAATTATTTTCATCAAAAACAACATCACGAGAAATCATAATTTGTTTGGAAGTGAGATTATAACATTTCTATCCCCTATGGTTTGAAGGATAACCAAGGAAAACACATGGGGTGGAGCGATTGGCGAGTTTGTGGATGGAGGTAGAGGGTAGAAGAGGATAGCATAGGCACCCAAATATGCGTAAGTGTTCATATGTGGGTTGTCTATGGTAGCTGGCGTGTTCAAGGGCGTGGTGCCAAAAATTACGGGGCATGGATGAGTGGGATACAATGGTACGCATGATGTTGTTAATAGATCGTATTTTACGTTCCGCTTTACCATTTTGGGATGATGTGTAAGGGCAAGAGAAACGAAATTCCATTCCATGAGATGTGCAAAAATTATGGAATGAGCTATTTGTGACAACTCGTATTCCAGAACCTATCTTTGTGCTTATTGTAACTTGTTTGAACATTACGTGACTAGTTGATGTGTATGATTGCATTGAATGTTATGGGTTTTATTATGTTACGTGTTATCATGTATGGGCCGCATACTTTATTTCTGGCCACACATCTTTCTCTCGGCCCAACTCCACTCGCAAACCACTTGGCCAACTCGAGACCAAGGGCAGCCCGTTGAGGGGTTCGGCCCACTTCTCTTGTGCACGTTCATTAACCCATTTAGGGGTTTTGATTTTCATAATTTACAAATCTCCAACACACACAAACCCTAAGCTCTCTTCCTCTCTCTCTCTCTTGTTCGACGGCATCACCTCTCACCCGAAGCCCTTCCTCTCGATCAAGCTTGTCACATCACACGATTCGGTTAGTGTTACATCTTTGTTAGTTGACATGGTCTCGATTTCTATATGACAACAAGGGTTTCATGCTAGTGATGTTTATTAATGAGATTATATTGTGAAATCGGACATGCTAGTGATGTTTATTATTGAGATTATGTTGTGAAATCGGAACATGTGTTTATATGAATAGATGATGTACAAGCAGCTTTGGTTCGGGTATCGCATGATGTTCGTGTGGCTAGGTTTGATGCCATAATCGATGATTGTATGTTGTGTGATGATTGGTTTTGTGACCAACTGATGATTGTTTGATCTAGCTCAGTGATTCCATGATTAATTAATTTGCCATGATGTAGGGTTGCATGTTAGTCCTTGAATTTGTTAATCAGATGATCCAATTGAATGTGTAACGGTTGTTCATGATTAGAGAATTATTAGGGTGCATGATTGTTGAATAATTGTGATTTGTGAAACTATTGTTTACTGATGTTACGGAAATTATGGGCTGCAAATATGGAAGTTTGTTACATCTTCTGGTCGCGACACGGGTTGCGAGCCGAGACGGCACAGTCTCGACTCGAGACCAAACCACACCAGCACAAACAACAAGACTTGAGACCTCGGTTGCGAGTCTGGTTGCGACTCGAGACCTGACCCGAGAACACCCAGTCTCGAGTGATAAATGCATAAGTCGAGACCACCTTTAGTTGCTGTCACACCCCCAAAATCCACACGCGGAGTATCGCCGCTTGGGAGCGTGACTGACCAGGATCAAACCACCAATCATATAGAACAATGTATATAGTAAATGTAAATGTAAATTAACCAAACCAATCCATATGAAAGGTGTTCCAACACATAAGTATAATAACAAAGTTTAGCGGAAGCATATGAGTAAAATCCCATCATAAATAAAGTATGTAATGTCATAATGTTTAATCAAGCAATTCACGATCCTTGTCCACAACGACCGCGCCTCCCCATGCAAGCTCCATGTATACCTAACAACCTGCAAGGCATGTAACAGAGAGTCAACAACTAGTTGAGCGAGTTCACAGTAAGGAAGTTAGTAATAGCAAGTTTGTTTGTAACGTGTGGCTCTGCTAGGCCGATAGTATGTTCAACTGGTGGGGGCTTCCCATGTTTGCATATACACTAGACTATTCGTAACCCTAAGTGTTCTTCTTAACCCGAGAACAGTAGTACGTACAAGCTTTAGTAGGTTTTACGTAAGTGTCCTTCTTTACCCGAGGACAGTGGTACGCGTGGGGTTTACGTAGGTTTTACGTAAGTGTCCTTCCTGACTCCGGAAGACAGTAGCATGTGTGAGTTTACGTAGGTTTTACGTAAGTGTCCTTCCTGACTCCGGAAGACAGTGGTAAGTACTTGTTTACGTAGGTTTTACGTAAGTGTCCTGCTTAACCCGAGGACCATGGTAGATAGTCTAGTAGCCGTGTAAGTACGAGTATTTGATCAATTCCATCATTCAACCCATTCCCTATCCACGGGAATCCCATGCCTTAGTAAGAGTGTGAACTCACCTTGGTTTGATCGGTTTGTTATTGCTTCTAGTGTAAATAAATGATTAGGTCCGTTACACACGACCTAGGGTACATTGCACATAAACTCGATGTAAGTGTTTATATTCAATTAGGGTTTACAACTCCTTGGTGTTCAATCAACTGTGTGTGATAATTGATTACAGATTGACATGACATAGTTTGCACATTACATACAGTAATATACAGCAAATACAGTAACATACAGTATCATATCATACAGTAACATGCAGGGTGTTCTTCACACAGGGTTTTGACTTAGTATTAAAAGTAACTCAGACCTTTCAAGCACAAATCAACAAGGCTCGGACAAGCAATCATCCACCAGAAATTCGGACTAGGCAACATTAGAAAAGTCGGATTCTTTATAACATATCACAAAGTTGGACCATGCATGTTATTCAATAAATTCGGACAATATGTGTCACAAACAAAAGTCGGACCAATATAAATAACATTAAGCTCGGACTAGATCTTTCAAGCATAAGGTTCGGACTAGATCTACAAAGCACAAACTCGGACTAGATGAATCACAAGAAATTCGGACCATCAAGCTATAAAACTCGGACTCCACTTATACAATCAAAACTCGGACTATGTTAAATCAATAGAAGTCGGACTATGTTTAATATATAAAAGTCGGACCATGTTTAATATATAAAAGTCGGACCATGTTTAATATATAAAAGTCGGACCATCTTCAATATATAAAAGTCGGACTATGTTTTTAATACATAAAAGTCGGACTATGTTTTTAATATATAAAAGTCAGACTTGCTTAATCAACAAAAGTCGGACTTCACATGCTTTTAAGAAATTCGGACAAGGGATCTTTATGATAAAATTCGGACTTCATGTCCTATCAAAAATTCGGACCTTTTTATCATATTAAGAGTCGGAACATGCTTTCTTAATGAAATTCGGACTTGTGTGTGTGTGCGCACCAAAAATTCGGACTATGTGGTATTAATCAAAACTTCGGACTAGATAAGCATTTAACAAGCTCGGACATACTTCACTTACGTAATTCGGACTCAAAACCCTAATCGCACAGGACACAAGATCAACAATGTAACAGTTACGTTCTACGATCAAGAAACCTAATTTCATACATTTGCATTGCAGTAATCTAATCAACAATCAACCATTTCTATCATATCAGACATCTTAGCATCAGACAAATGATTACACAACTAATCATAACCATTTCACAATAAATCAGAATTGATCAAAAACACAGAACCATCATATGAAGAACTAGGGTTTTTGCATGAATCAAACAATCAATGATTAACAACAAATAACCATTAAACAATTACCTTGGATTGATTCTAGATAAAGAGAGGGATCAAGAGTGATGATTGAGAGCTTGTGCCAATGATGAAGAAGATGATTGTAGGAGAGGAGAGGAGGATGTGCGTATACTGATTTTTGTGAGATGATTAGTGAAGAAGATTAGGGTTAAAAGTTGTTAAGGTTTCACAATCTACTCTACTCACCCCTAAGTATCATCTTTTACATAAAACACACCCATCACAATATAATTTACAGTTTCATCACCAAGTTCATGTATTTGTCAAATCTTTCGTAAGTAACACATAACCATACACAATCACAATATACTTTATCAAACCAAAACGTATACAGTTACAACGCAACCAATTGTGCAAGTAAACAACTAAACAAACAGTGAACATGCAATAAATGCGAGAGTGGAATCTCGGAAACTCGAGTTGCCACATTATCCCCAACTTGAAAGAAATTTCGTCCCGAAATTTAGCATGCGGTTACTGAGGAAGCTAGGTAAGTTGTATCGTTTACTGGTTTTCCTGGGGTGTCACATCATCCCCCCGTTGATTTGGAATTTCGTCCCGAAATTCTGTAGTAGCTTCAGCCTCAGTAGTGGTTGCACGGTTTTCGAATAACTGGGGATACTTGAGTTTCATTTGGTCTTCTCGTTCCCAGGTGAACTCTGGGCCACGACGGGAGTTCCAACGAACTCGTACAAGGGGTATTCTAGTGTTCTTGAGGACCTTAACATCCCGGTCCGTGATTTCAACTGGTTCCTCGACGAACTGCAACCGCTCGTCAATAGTGAGTTCCTTCAAAGGAACTATTAGGGTCTCATCTGACAGACACTTCTTCAGATTCGACACGTGGAAAACATTGTGAACTGCACCGAGTTCAGCTGGTAGGTTCAGTTTGTAGGCCACCTTGCCTATTTTCTCGATGATTTCGAACGGTCCAACATACCGCGGATTGAGTTTACCTCGTTTACCAAAACGAACCACACCCTTCCAGGGTGAGACTTTGGGTAACACTCGATCCCCAACTTGGAACTCGAGCGGTTTCCTGCGCTTATCAGCGTAACTTTTCTGACGGTCGCGAGCTGCCGCCATGCGTTGTCGTATCTGTGCAATTCGTTCAGTAGCATCAACTACAAGTTCTGGACCTGTGATTTGACTATCCCCCACCTCTGCCCAACAGAGAGGTGACCGGCATTTACGTCCGTACAATGCCTCGAATGGAGCGGCTTGGATGCTGGTGTGGTAGCTGTTATTGTACGAAAACTCCACTAATGGAAGGTGCTTTTCCCAGCTGTTGCCAAAATCGATAACACATGCCCGAAGCATGTCTTCTAAGGTTTGAATCGTGCGCTCAGACTGCCCATCCGTCTGAGGGTGATAAGCTGTGCTCATGTCTAGCCGCGAGCCAAAAGCTTTGTGCGTTGCTTACCATAATTCTGAAGTGAATCGTGCATCCCGATCCGAAATGATAGAGGTTGGCACTCCGTGCCTCGAAACACTTCTTTCAAGTAGACGTCTGCTAAGGTAGAGAACTTATCCGTTTCCTTAATAGCCAGGAAATGAGCAGACTTTGTGAGTCGATCTACAATCACGCTAATAGTATCATCCCCACGCTGGGACCTAGGCAGGCCAGTAACGAAATCCATGGAAATTTCCTCCCATTTCCACTGCGGTATCTTGGGTTGCTGAAGTAGGCCTGATGGTTTCTGATATTCAACTTTGACCCTTGCACAGGTCAAATATTTGCTGACGTACGTTGCGATGAGGGCTTTCATGCTTGGCCACCAATACATAGTTTTTAGATCGTAGTACATCTTATCCGAACCTGGATGTACCAAGTAGCGAGACTTGTGCGCTTCATCCATCACAAGTTCTCGTAAACCGACATATAGTATAGTGGGACCCGAATACGCCCCGTTACATAGAAGGCGCCGTCTTCCTTTTGTTCTAATCGCTGCCTTGAACCGCGTAAGGCTTCAGCCTTGACATTTTATGGTTTCAATGCTTCTACCTGAGCATCTCGTATCTGTGCAGGAAGACTGGACTGGATAGTAAGCTGCAAGGCTTGTACACGCCTAGGTGTAGTATCTTTTCGACTGAGGGCATCAGCCACAACATTGGCTTTGCCTGGGTGGTACTTGATGGCACATTCGTAATCATTAAGCAGCTCGATTCATCGTCTTTGACGCATGTTCAATTCCTTCTGCTTGAAGATATGCTCGAGACTCCTGTGATCGGTGTAGATAGTGCACTTGGTACCGTACAGGTAGTGTCGCCATATCTTAAGCGCAAAAACAACAGCTCCCAGCTCTAAATCGTGCGTCGTGTAGTTCCGCTCATGAATCTTGAGTTGGCGTGACGCATAAGCAATAACTTTATCCCGTTGCATCAATACACAACGAAGACCCTGGATAGATGCGTCGCAATAAACCACAAAATCGTCCGTGCCCTCTGGCAATGAGAGGATAGGTGCACTGCAAAGTCCATCCTTTAAGTGTTGAAAATCTGTTTCCTGGGGATTACCCCAACGACAAGTGACACCCTTCTGTGTCAGTAGAGTAAGCGGCTACGCATTCTTTGAGAAGCCTTTAATGAATCACCTGTAATAACCCGCCAAACCCAAGAATTGGCGTGTTTCCGTTGGTGTACGCGATGCAGGCCAGTTCCTGATCGAATCAACCTTGGATGGATCAACATGAATCCCATCCTTGTTTACCACATGGCCTAGAAAGTGGACTTCACGAAGCAAGAAGTCGCATTTTGAAAACTTGGCGTACAGTTGTTCTTTTCGAAGAGGTTCCAAGATAAGTCGTAAGTGCTGCTCGTGCTCCTCCTGACTCTTGGAGTAGATCAGAATGTTGTCGATGAAAACAATCACAAACTTGTCTAGATAAGGTTTGCACACCCTGTTCATAAGGTCCATAAAGACTGCAGGTGCGTTCGTTAGCCCGAATGGCATGACTAGGAACTCGTAGTGGCCGTAGCGAGTTCTGAATGCTGTCTTGGAGACGTCCTCATCCCAGACTCTCAGCTGATGGTAACCTGACCTTAGATCAATCTTGGAGTAGAAGCTCGACCCTTGTAACTGGTCGAATAAGTCATCAATACGCGACAGAGGGTAGCGGTTCTTCACTGTGACCTTGTTCAGTTCGCGGTAATCAATGCACATCCTGAAGGTGCCGTCCTTCTTTTTCACGAATAACACTAGAGCTCCCCAAGGCGAAGAGCTAGGACGAATAAAGCCCTTATCCAAGAGCTCTTGTAGTTGCTTCGATAGTTCTTCCAATTCTGATGGAGCTAAGCGATACGGTGCGCGAGCTATAGGTGCTGCCCAGAACTATAGGAATGAGGTCGATAGAGAACGTCTGACCAGCGAGGATAAGATTACAAACCTGAACTATGTATGGCCTCTAGACTTTTACCATTAGCTAACACTACGACATGTTTGGGTGTTCAAGGGAGTTGGTGCACGTTTTAATATTTGACTAACTTTCAAGGACATATAATTGGTATTCACACCCGAATCAAACAAGACAGTAACATAAAAGTCGTCGAGAAGAAACTTACCCATTATTACGTTAGGATCGTTCCTTGCGTCACCCTGACCAATCACGTACATGCGGCCCCGACGTCATTATTTGCATTGTTTCCCCCAACGCTATCCCCATTGTCGTCCCTGTTTCCATGGTCGTGGTTCTGAGTCTGGTCCTGGTTTATTCGCGGACAATGTCTCTTGTAGTGATCTTTGGCATCACACTGAAAACATCCTTTAAAACTCTGTTGTTGCTGCTGATTCTGTGGAGACTGAGGCGGCCGTTGCTGTTCTTGAGTTACGGGACGTGAGCTTCGACAATCCTTAGCTTCATGACCTATCTTGAGACACCTCTGACAACGACCCTTGTTGCACTGACCGCTGTGGTGCCTATTTCATCTGTTACACTTTGGATGATTTCCTCGATATCCACTCTGCCCACGACTACCAGAAAACTGTTGATTAGGACTCTGGTAGTCATCTATCTTTTGCTGTTGCGCCAGAGGCTGAACCGGAATTAATCCCTTGCTCAGGTTTCCATCCCACTTGCGTTTGTTGTCACTAGAAACACATGTAGTAGCAGCTTTAACACGTTTTGGTAGTTTGTTTTGTTCTACTGCCTGGTCTGTGAGACGATGAGCAAGCCGAGTGACTTGCTGGATAGTGCCAAGATTGGCTGCGGTCACATGACCCTGAATTTCGGGCACCAGACCCTTGAGATACAGCTCGATGCGTTTGGCAGGAGGGTCTACCATAGTGGGACAAAATGTGGCTAATTCATTCGATCTCTTCGTATAAGCCTCGATTTTAGACCCCGCCATCTGTAAGTTGAGGAACTCTACCTCTAGTTTGTGGATGTCTTCTCGACTGCAAAACTCTTCCTTAATTAGGTCCTTGAACTCGTTCCAGGGGGTGGCATTAGCAGCTGCCAGCCCTAACATTTGAACCTGTGCTTCCCACCAGGTTAATGCGGCACCTTCGAGTGTTCCAGTAGCAAACTTTACCCTACGAGACTCAGGGCAATCACACACCTCAAAGTCAGTTTCGAGCCTCTCAAACCAATGGAGGAGGCCTACAACTCCCTCAGTACCACTGAAGGTACTAGGTCGGCAATCCTTGAGATTTTTGAAGGTGTAAACAGGTGGCTGAACGTGTTGACCTATTGTGTATAAGAATAGGACAAGGTTAAACACAAGAGTTGGTTTAGGAGTGTAGGATCTAAAGATCCTAGTTACGACTGCAGGGTATACCTCCTGCTTGTATGGCTGCCAGTGCCGCAGCAATTCGTTCGTTAATGAGAGCCGTCAACTGGGCTTGAGTCAAGTTGATACGTCTGGCCATGATCTTCATAGCAAATGTAACGTAAGTGAGAGAGGTTCGCGAATAGTGCGATGACAGAAGGGAGTAAGCACACAAGTGTTCTCAAGCAATAACGAATAGTAGACAATGTAATCTAAGCATACCACGAGCAAAGTCCTATGTAATTCTAGCATGTAGGCAATAAACATAAACCTTATTACCTAGGATGTTGAGTCTTGCACGTGAAGCGAGGCGTCGTTGTGGATCGTTGAGCACTGTACTGGTTATAGTCTGGTTTTAATAAAAACGTTTTCCCCATATTAAAACCAAGTTCTCTATAACCAATGGCTCTGATACCAATCTGTCACACCCCCAAAATCCACACGCGGAGTATCACCGCTTGGGAGCGTGACTGACCAGGATCAAGCCACCAATCATATAGAACAATGTATATAGTAAATGTAAATGTAAATTAACCAAACCAATCCATATGAAAGGTGTTCCAACACATAAGTATAATAACAAAGTTTAGCGGAAGCATATGAGTAAAATCCCATCATAAATAAAGTATGTAATGTCATAATGTTTAATCAAGCAATTCACGATCCTTGTCCACAACGACCGCGCCTCCCCATGCAAGCTCCATGTATACCTAACAACCTGCAAGGCATGTAACAGAGAGTCAACAACTAGTTGAGCGAGTTCACAGTAAGGAAGTTAGTAATAGCAAGTTTGTTTGTAACGTGTGGCTCTGCTAGGCCAATAGTATGTTCAATTGGTGGGGGCTTCCCATGTTTGCATATACACTAGACTATTCGTAACCATAAGTGTTCTTCTTAACCCAAGAACAGTAGTACGTACAAGCTTTACGTAGGTTTTACGTAAGTGTCCTTCTTTACCTGAGGACAGTGGTACGCGTGGGGTTTACGTAGGTTTTACGTAAGTGTCCTTCCTGACTCCGGAAGACAGTAGCATGTGTGAGTTTACGTAGGTTTTACGTAAGTGTCCTTCCTAACTCCGGAAGACAGTGGTAAGTACTTGTTTACGTAGGTTTTACGTAAGTGTCCTGCTTAACCCGAGGACCATGGTAGATAGTCTAGTAGCCGTGTAAGTACGAGTATTTGTTCAATTCCATCATTCAACCCATTCCCTATCCACGGGAATCCCATGCCTTAGTAAGAGTGTGAACTCACCTTGGTTTGCTCGGTTTGTTATTGCTTCTAGTGTAAATAAATGATTAGGTCCGTTACACACGACCTAGGGTACATTGCACATAAACTCGATGTAAGTGTTTATATTCAATTAGGGTTTACAACTCCTTGGTGTTCAATCAACTGTGTGTGATAATTGATTACAGATTGACATGACATAGTTTGCACATTACATACAGTAATATACAGCAAATACAGTAACATACAGTATCATATCATACAGTAACATGCAGGGTGTTCTTCACACAGGGTTTTGACTTAGTATTAAAAGTAACTCAGACCTTTCAAGCACAAATCAACAAGGCTCGGACAAGCAATCATCCACCAGAAATTCGGACTAGGCAACATTAGAAAAGTCGGATTCTTTATAACATATCACAAAGTCGGACCATGCATGTTATTCAATAAATTCGGACAATATGTGTCACAAACAAAAGTCGGACCAATATAAATAACATTAAGCTCGGACTAGATCTTTCAAGCATAAGGTTCGGACTAGATCTACAAAGCACAAACTCGGACTAGATGAATCACAAGAAATTCGGACCATCAAGCTATAAAACTCGGACTCCACTTATACAATCAAAACTCAGACTATGTTAAATCAATAGAAGTCGGACTATGTTTAATATATAAAAGTCGGACCATGTTTAATATATAAAAGTCGGACCATGTTTAATATATAAAAGTCAGACCATCTTCAATATATAAAAGTCGGACTATGTTTTTAATACATAAAAGTCGGACTATGTTTTTAATATATAAAAGTCGGACTTGCTTAATCAACAAAAGTCGGACTTCACATGCTTTCAAGAAATTCGGACAAGGGATCTTTATGATAAAATTCGGACTTCATGTCCTATCAAAAATTCGGACCTTTTTATCATATTAAGAGTCGGAACATGCTTTCTTAATGAAATTCGGACTTGTGTGTGTGTGCGCACCAAAAATTCGGACTATGTGGTATTAATCAAAACTTCGGACTAGATAAGCATTTAACAAGCTCGGACATACTTCACTTACGTAATTCGGACTCAAAACCCTAATCGCACAGGACACAAGATCAGCAATGTAACAGTTACGTTCTACGATCAAGAAACCTAATTTCATACATTTGCATTGCAGTAATCTAATCAACAATCAACCATTTCTATCGTATCAGACATCTTAGCATCAGACAAATGATTACACAACTAATCATAACCATTTCACAATAAATCAGAATTGATCAAAAACACAGAACCATCATATGAAGAACTAGGGTTTTTGCATGAATCAAACAATCAATGATTAACAACAAATAACCATTAAACAATTACCTTGGATTGATTCTAGATAAAGAGAGGGATCAAGAGTGATGATTGAGAGCTTGTGCCAATGATGAAGAAGATGATTGTAGGAGAGGAGAGGAGGATGTGAAAGTACGTATACTGATTTTTGTGAGATGATTAGTGAAGAAGATTAGGGTTAAAAGTTGTTAAGGTTTCACAATCTACTCTACTCACCCCTAAGTATCATCTTTTACATAAAACACACCCATCACAATATAATTTACAGTTTCATCACCAAGTTCATGTATTTGTCAAATCTTTCGTAAATAACACATAACCACACACAATCACAATATACTTTATCAAACCAAAACGTATACAGTTACAACGCAACCAATTGTGCAAGTAAACAACTAAACAAACAGTGAACGTGCAATAAATGCGAGAGTGGAATCTCGGAAACTCGAGTTGTCACATTATCCCCAACTTGAAAGAAATTTCGTCCCGAAATTTAGCATGCGGTTACTGAGGAAGCTAGGTAAGTTGTATCGTTTACTGGTTTTCCTGGGGTGTCACATCATCCCCCCGTTGATTTGGAATTTCGTCCCGAAATTCTGTAGTAGCTTCAGCCTCAGTAGTGGTTGCACGGTTTTCGAATAACTGGGGATACTTGAGTTTCATTTGGTCTTCTCGTTCCCAGGTGAACTCTGGGCCACGACGGGAGTTCCAACGAACTCGTACAAGGGGTATTCTAGTGTTCTTGAGGACCTTAACATCCCGGTCCGTGATTTCAACTGGTTCCTCGAAGAACTGCAACCGCTCGTCAATAGTGAGTTCCTTCAAAGGAACTATTAGGGTCTCATCTGACAGACACTTCTTCAGATTCGACACGTGGAAAACATTGTGAACTGCACCGAGTTCAGCTGGTAGGTTCAGTTTGTAGGCCACCTTGCCTATTTTCTCGATGATTTCGAACGGTCCAACATACCGCGGATTGAGTTTACCTCGTTTACCAAAACGAACCACACCCTTCCAGGGTGAGACTTTGGGTAACACTCGATCCCCAACTTGGAACTCGAGCGGTTTCCTGCGCTTATCAGCGTAACTTTTCTGACGGTCGCGAGCTGCCGCCATGCGTTGTCGTGTCTGTGCAATTCGTTCAGTAGCATCAACTACAAGTTCTGGACCTGTGATTTGACTATCCCCCACCTCTGCCCAACAGAGAGGTGACCGGCATTTACGTCCGTACAATGCCTCGAATGGAGCGGCTTGGATGCTGGTGTGGTAGCTGTTATTGTATGAAAACTCCACTAATGGAAGGTGCTTTTTCCAGCTGTTGCCAAAATCGATAACACATGCCCGAAGCATGTCTTCTAAGGTTTGAATCGTGCGCTCAGACTGCCCATCCGTCTGAGGGTGATAAGCTGTGCTCATGTCTAGCCGCGAGCCAAAAGCTTTGTGCGTTGCTTGCCATAATTCTGAAGTAAATCGTGCATCCCGATCCGAAATGATAGAGGTTGGCACTCCGTGCCTCGAAACACTTCTTTCAAGTAGACGTCTGCTAAGGTAGAGAACTTATCCGTTTCCTTAATAGCCAGGAAATGAGCAGACTTTGTGAGTCGATCTACAATCACGCTAATAGTATCATCCCCACGCTGGGACCTAGGCAGGCCAGTAACGAAATCCATGGAAATTTCCTCCCATTTCCACTGCGGTATCTTGGGTTGCTGAAGTAGGCCTGATGGTTTCTGATATTCAACTTTGACCCTTGCACAGGTCAAATATTTGCTGACGTACGTTGCGATGAGGGCTTTCATGCTTGGCCACCAATACGTAGTTTTTAGATCGTAGTACATCTTATCCGAACCTGGATGTACCAAGTAGCGAGACTTGTGCGCTTCATCCATCACAAGTTCTCGTAAACCGACATATAGTGGGACCCGAATACGCCCCGTTACATAGAAGGCGCCGTCTTCCTTTTGTTCTAATCGCTGCCTTGAACCGCGTAAGGCTTCAGCCTTGACATTTTCTGGTTTCAATGCTTCTACCTGAGCATCTCGTATCTGTGCAGGAAGACTGGACTGGATAGTAAGCTGCAAGGCTTGGACACGCCTAGGTGTAGTATCTTTTCGACTGAGGGCATCAGCCACAACATTGGCTTATACTCACTACTGCCTCGGGTTGTGAAGAGCACTTACGTAAAACCTACGTAAACCCCCGCGTACCACTGTCCTCGGGTTGAGAAGGACACTTACGTAAAACCTACGTAAACCTTGTACGTACTACTGTTCTCGGGCTAAGAAGAACACTTATGGTTACCTCTAGTCTAGTACATACACACATGGGAAGCCCCCACTAAATGAACATACAATTGACTTAGTTACTAACGCATGGTGATGCAACGAACTTACTATTACGAACTTGCTTACTGTGAACTCGCTCAACTAGTTGTTGACTCTCTGTTACATGCCTTGCAGGACAATAGGTACTCATGGAGCTTGCACGGGAGGTGCGATCGTTGTGGAAACATGGACTGTTGAGTTCCATGTTAAACATTTACATTTTATGAACTTTTACTCATGTTTGGGTTTTCACAATTATGCTTCCGCTATACTTTAACTATGTTTGGTTTTGACCACCTTTTATATTGATGGGTTGAATTTTATTTAATACTTGAAATGTTCAATATGATTGGTGGCTTGATCCTGGTCATGTCACGCCTCCATGCGGTGGTACTCCGCGTGTGGATTCTGGGGGTGTGACAGATTGGTATCAGAGCCATTGGTTATTGAGAACTTGGTTTTAATATGGGGAAAACGTTTTATTAAAACCGGACTATAACCAGAACAGTGCTCAACGATCCACAACGACGCCTCGCTCCACGTGCAAGACTCAACATCCTAGGTAATATGGTTTATGTATTATTGCCTACTTGTTAGATTACATAGAACTTTGCTCATGGTATGCTTAGATACACATAACCCCTATTGCTTGAAAATACCTGTGTGTTTACGCTCTTCTGTCATCGCACTTCTCGCGAACCCCTCTCACTTATGTTCCCTTTGATATGAAGATCATGAGTGGACGCGTTAACATGACTCAAGCCCAGTTGACGGCTCTCATTAACGAACAAGTTGCTGCGGCACTTGCAGCCGCACAAGCAGGAGGTATATCCTGCAGTCGTAACTCACACTAGGATCCCTAGATCCTACACTCCTAAACCAACTCTTGTGTTTAACCTTGTCCTATTCTTATACACAATAGGTCAACACGCTCAGCCACCTGTTTGCACTTTCAAGAATTTCATGGACTGTCGTCCAAGCACGTTCAGTGGCACCGAAGGAGCAGTTGGACTACTCCATTGGTTCGAAAAGCTCGAGTCAGTATTTGAGATGTGCGAATGCCCTGAGGCTCGCAGGGTGAAATACGCCACTGGCACTCTAGAGGGAATTGCGCTGACTTGGTGGAATGCGCAAGTTCAGATTTTAGGGTTGGCAGCTGCTAACGCCACCCCTTGGAATGATTTTAAGGAACTCATCAAACGGGAATACTGCACTCGTGATGACATCCACAAGTTGGAAGTGGAGCTCTTTGATCTGAAAATGACAGGGTCGGAAATTGAAGCTTATACGAAACGGTCGAACGAGCTGGCCATCTTATGTCCAACTATGGTGGACCCTCCAATCAAGCGCATTGAGTTGTATCTCAAGGGGCTAGCGCCAGAAATTCATAGCCATGTGACATCGGCTAACCTTGATAATATCCAAGATATTCAGCGTCTTGCTCATCGCCTCACGGATCAGGCAGTGGAACAGAACAAGCTGCCTAAACGTATCAGTGCTACTGCTATCGCTACCACTTCAGCTACTCCTACTACTCCCAGTGACAACAAGCGAAAATGGGAGGGGGATTCCAGCAAGGGTTCAGCTTCAGTTCAGTCTCAGGTTCAGCAGCGAAAGACTGACAACTATCAGAGCCCTGGTCAGCAATCTTCGGGCAATCAGGGAAGGGGTGTGTATCGAGGAAATCACCCCAGATGCAACAATCGTAACAGACACCACAGTGGCCAGTGCAACAAGGGTCGTTGTCAGAGGTGTCTCAAGATGGGTCATGAGACCAAGGATTGTAGGAGCCCACGGCCTGTAACTCAGAACCAGCAGCAGCAACAAACACCGCAGAATCAGCAACAGGGCAACAAGGGATGTTTTCATTGTGGCGCTGAAGGTCACTTCAAGAGACACTGCCCCCAGTTAAACCAAAACCAGAACAACAACAACAATAATCAGGGCAATGGAAACAACAACAGGGGAAACAATGATGAAAACAACGGCGCTAGGGGTCGTGCTTTTGTGCTGGGTCAGGGTGATGCCAGGAATGATCCCAACGTGGTTATGGGTAAGTTTCTTCTCGACGACTTTTATGTTACTGTATTATTTGATTCGGGTGCGGATACCAGTTATGTGTCTCTGAAAGTTAGTCAAATGCTCAAACGTACACCCACACTTTTGAACACTAAGCATGTCGTAGAGTTAGCCAACGGTAAAAGTCTAGAGGCCACACACATAGTTCAGGGTTGTAATCTTATCCTCGCTGGTTAGACTTTCTCTATCGATCTTATCCCTATAGTTCTGGGTAGTTTCGACATCGTCATTGGGATGGATTGGTTATCCCAACAGCAAGCAAAGATCTTATGCAAGGAGAAGATTGTTCGTATTCCCCGTTCTGGCAAGGAACCTCTCGAAGTTCAAGGCGACAAGAGTGGTGCAGTGGTTGGCATCATCTCCTTCCTGAAGGCTCAAAAGTGTTTGAGAAAGGGCCACACTGCTATTTTAGCGCTTATTACTGACGCATCAACGAAAGAGAAGAGATTGGAGAATATCCCAGTTGTACGCGAATTCCCTCAGGTGTTTCCTGAAGATTTACCTGGTCTACCGCCTCATCGCCAGGTCGAATTCCAGATTGAACTAGCTCCTGGAGCAGCACCCATAGCTCACGCACCGTATCGCTTAGCTCTAACTGAGCTGGAAGAACTATCTAAACAACTACAAGAGCTCTTGGATAAGGGTTTTATTTGTCCTAGCTCTTCGTCCTGGGGAGCTCCAGGGTTATTCGTGAAAAAGAAGGACGGTACCTTCAGGATGTGTATCGACTACCGTGAACTCAACAAGGTGACAGTGAAGAACCGCTATCCTCTTCCACGTATTGATGATTTATTCGACCAGTTGCAAGGGTCGAGCTACTACTCCAAGATTGATCTGAGGTCAGGGTACCATCAGCTGAGAGTCCGGGATGAGGACGTCTCCAAAACAGCATTTAGAACTCGCTACGGCCACTACGAGTTCCTAGTCATGCCATTCGGGTTAACAAACGCGCCTGCAATCTTCATGGATCTTATGAACAAAGTGTGCAAACCCTACCTAAACAAGTTTGTGATCGTCTTCATCGACGACATCCTGATCTACTCTAAGAGTCAGGAGGAACACGAGCATCATTTGCGACTTATTTTGAAGCTCCTTCGAACAGAATAGTTGTACGCCAAGTTTTCAAAATGCGACTTCTGGCTTCGTGAAGTCCACTTTCTAGGCCACGTGGTAAACAAGGACGGGATTCATGTGGATCCATCCAAGGTAGACTCGATCTGGAACTGGCCTGCACCACGTACACCAATGGAAATACGCCAATTCTTGGGTTTGGCAGGGTACTACAGAAGGTTTATCAAAGACTTCTCAAAGATTGCGCAGCCGCTTACACTACTGACACAGAAGGGTGTCACCTACCGTTGGGGTAGTACTCAGGAAACCACTTTTCAGCACTTAAAAGACAGGCTCTGCAGCGCACCTCTTCTCTCACTGCCAGAGGGCACAAACGATTTTGTGGTTTATTGCGACGCATCCATCCAGGGTCTTGGATGTGTGTTAATGCAGCGTGAGAAGGTTATTGCTTATGCTTCGCGCCAACTCAAAGTTCACGAACGGAACTACACCACACATGATTTAGAACTGGGAGCTATTGTTTTCAGGCTTAAGATATGGCGACACTACCTGTACTGTACCAAGTGCACCATCTACACCGATCAAAGGAGTCTCGAGCATATCTTCGAGCAGAAGGAATTGAACATGCGTCAACGAAGGTGGGTCGAACCACTGAATGATTACGAATGCGCCATCAAGTACCACCCAGGCAAAGCCAATGTTGTGGCTGACGCCCTCAGTCGAAAGGATACTACGCCTAGGCGCGTATGAGCACTACAACTTACTATTCAGTCTGGTCTTCCTGCTCAGATACAAGATGCTCAGGTAGAAGCATTGAAACCAGAAAACGTCAGGGCTGAAGCCTTACGTGGCTCAAGACAACGGTTAGAACAGAAGGAAGACGGCGCCTACTACGTAACAGGATGCATTTGGGTCCCACTATATGGCAACTTACGCGAGCTTGTAATGGACGAAGCACATAAGTCCCGCTACTCGGTACATCCAGGTTCGGACAAAATGTACCACGATCTTAGAACTACGTATTGGTGGCCTAATATGAAGGCCCACATAGCAACATACATTAGCAAGTGCTTGACTTGTGCGAGAGTCAAGTCGGAATACCAGAAACCATTAGGCCTACTTCAGCAACCCAAGATACCACAATGGAAATGGGAGGAAATTTCCATGGATTTTGTTATTGGCCTGCCTAGATCTCAGCGTGGGAACGATACCATTTGGGTGATCGTGGATCGACTCACAAAGTCTGCACACTTCCTGGCTATTAAGGAAACGGATAAGTTCTCCACTCTAGCAGACGTATATCTTAAGGAAGTTGTCTCAAGGCACGGAGTGCCGACCTCTATTATCTCTGATCGAGATGCACGATTTACTTCAGAACTGTGGCAAGCAATACACAAATCTTTTGGCTCTCGATTAGACATGAGCACAACATATCACCCTCAGACGGATGGGCAGTCTGAGCGCACTATCCAGACTCTAGAAGACATGCTTCGGGCATGTGTTATCGATTTTGGCAACAGCTGGGAAAAGCACCTTCCATTAGTGGAGTTTTCGTACAATAACAGCTACCACACCAGCATCCAAGCCGCTCCATTCGAGGCATTGTACGGACGTAAATGCCGGTCACCTCTCTGTTGGGCAGAGGTGGGGGATAGTCAAATCACAGGTCCAGAACTTGTAGTTGATGCTACTGAACGAATTGCACAGATACGACAACGTATGGCGGCAGCTCGCGACCGTCAGAAAAGTTACACTGATAAGCGCAGGAAACCGCTCGAGTTCCAAGTTGGGGATCGAGTGTTACCCAAAGTCTCACCCTGGAAGGGTGTAGTTCGTTTTGGCAAATGAGGCAAGCTCAATCCGCGGTATGTCGGACTGTTCGAAATCATAGAAAGAATAGGCAAAGTGGCCTACAGACTAAACCTACCAGCAGAACTCGGTGCAGTTCACAACGTTTTCCACGTGTCGAATCTGAAGAAGTGCCTGTCAGATGAGACCCTTATAGTTCCTTTGAAGGAGCTCACTATCGACGAGCAGTTGCGATTCGTCGAGGAACTAGTAGAAATCACGGACCGGGATGTTAAGGTCCTCAAGCACACGAGAATACCTCTTGTTCGAGTTCGTTGGAACTCCCGACGTGGCCCAGAGTTCACCTGGGAACGCGAGGACCAAATGAAACAAAAGTATTCCCAACTGTTCGGAAACAGTACAACCACTGCTGAGGCTGAAGCTACTGCGGAATTTCGGGACGAAATTCCAAATCAACGGGGGGAGGATGTGACACCCCAGGAAAACCGGGAAAACCATGCAACTTAACTAGCTTCCTCAGTGAGTACGTACCAAATTTCGGGACGAAATATCTTTCAACTTGGGGATAATGTGACAACTCGTATTCCAGAATCTATCTTTGTGCTTATTGTAACTTGTTTGAACATTACGTGACTAGTTGATGTGTATGATTGCATTGAATGTTATGGGTTTTATTATGTTACGTGTTATCATGTATGGGCCGCACACTTTATTTCTGGCCACACATCTTTCTCTCGGCCCAACTCCACTCGCAAACCACTTGGCCAACTCGAGACCAAGGGCAGCCCGTTGAGGGGTTCGGCCCACTTCTCTTGTGCACGTTCATTAACCCATTTAGGGGTTTTGATTTTCATAATTTACAAATCACCAACACACACAAACCCTAAGCTCTCTTCCTCTCTCTCTCTTGTTCAACGGCATCACCTCTTACCCGAAGCCCTTCCTCTCGATCAAGCTTGTCACATCACACGATTCGGTTAGTGTTACATCTTTGTTAGTTGACATGGTCTCCATTTCTATATGACAACTAGGGTTTCATGCTAGTGATGTTTATTAATGAGATTATATTGTGAAATCGGACATGCTAGTGATGTTTATTACTGAGATTATGTTGTGAAATCGGAACATGTGTTTAGATGAGTAGATGATATATAAGCAGCTTTGGTTCGGGTATCGCATGATGTTCGTGTGGCTAGGTTTGATGCCATAATCGATGATTGTATGTTGTGTGATGATTGGTTTTGTGACCAACTGATGATTGTTTGATCTAGCTCAGTGATTCCATGATTAATTGATTTGCCATGATGTAGGGTTTCATGTTAGTCCTTGAATTTGTTAATCAGATGATCCAATTGAATGTGTAACGGTTGTTCATGATTAGAGAATTATTAGGGTGCATGATTGTTGAATAATTGTGATTTGTGAAACTATTGTTTACTGATGTTACGGAAATTATGGGCTGCAAATATGGAAGTTTGTTACATCTTCTGGTCGCGACACGGGTTGCGAGCCGAGACCGCACAGTCTCGACTCGAGACCAAACCACACCAGCACAAACAACAAGACTCGAGACCTCGGTTGCGAGTCTGGTTGCGACTCGAGACCTGACCCGAGAACACCCAGTCTCGAGTGATAAATGCATAAGTCGAGACCACCTTTAGTTGCGACTCGAGAACGTTGAGGCTATAACTCGAGATCACTGTCTCGACTCGAGATCTCTAGTCTCGACTCGAGACCATATACACGTGCACACTGTTTGACTTGCACACTGTTACGGGCCTAAGTAATTGGGCCGCACTGTTGGGCTTTGATTGTTTACGTGATGCTACTGTTGAATTCGTATGAACTGATGTTAATTGCCATAGTTACATGTGTATGCCATGATCAATACTTGTACACAACTTGTTAGAATACGTGAAGAACATATACGTGCACCACCTAAATACGAACCTGACTTGTATGGTACACCTATGTTAGGACGTGGTTGACCACATTATAGCTTGATTGACCTTTCTGTGTATCTGCCGAGCAAACCAAGGTGAGTTCACACTCTTACCAAGGCATGGGATTCCCAGTGGGTAGGGAATGGGATTGAACAATTACTTGTACTTACACTGTTACTAGACTATCTACCATCGTCCTCGGATGCGAAGGACCCATACGTAAAGCCTACGTATACTTGTACTTATCACTGTCCTCAGGTTGCGAAGGACACTTATGTAAAACCTACGTAAAGTTATACTCACTACTGCCTCGGGTTGTGAAGAGCACTTATGTAAAACCTACGTAAACCCCCGCGTACCACTGTCCTCGGGTTGAGAAGGACACTTACGTAAAACCTACGTAAACCTTGTACGTACTACTGTTCTCGGGCTAAGAAGAACACTTATGGTTACCTCTAGTCTAGTACATACACACATGGGAAGCCCCCACTAAATGAACATACAATTGACTTAGTTACTAACGCATGGTGATGCAACGAACTTACTATTACGAACTTGCTTACTGTGAACTCGCTCAACTAGTTGTTGACTCTCTGTTACATGCCTTGCAGGACAATAGGTACTCATGGAGCTTGCACGGGAGGCGCGATCGTTGTGGGAACATGGACTGTTGAGTTCCATGTTAAACATTTACACTTTATGAACTTTTACTCATGTTTGGGTTTTCACAATTATGCTTCCGCTATACTTTAACTATGTTTGGTTTTGACCACCTTTTATATTGATGAGTTGAATTTTATTTAATACTTGAAATGTTCAATATGATTGGTGGCTTGATCCTGGTCATGTCACGCCTCCATGCGGTGGTACTCCGCGTGTGGATTCTGGGGGTGTGACACTATTATTATATTCACGCCATTATCGCATTGAAAACATTTAATATCAGTGTGAAAGGGTGGAAATTAATTTGTGAAATTCTAGAAATTTAGAAAATACTTGGGATTTAGATGTGAGAGCATAGGTCCAAAGAAAATTGGTTTTGTCATCAAGAAAAAGAAGATAGTACCAACATCCGGTTGAGGAAAGAACCGGTGATGTCCATAAGTCACTATGTACTATGTCAAAAGGTAAATAAGTGCAAGTATTAGAATCATGAAATGGGAATTTAATTTGTTTCCCAAACACACACGGTTTGCAAATATTAGAATGTTTAACATTATTTGAAAATGAAGACAAATAAGGTTTTAAATAACGCAAAATATTATTGCCGGGATGTCCAAGACGGCGATGCCAAGTATCTTGAGACACGGCTAAAAAGGTAGAGACCAGTGCATGGGAAGCTTGAGCTTGTGATCTTGAGGGAATGGTGAGAGGGTAGAGGTCACCGGTGCTATCACATCGAAGGAGGGGCGCCCATGTGTGGAGATCCTTAACATCAAAACCGAAGGGGTCAAACTCGATTGAAACATTGTTGTCGGTGGTAAAGCGACGTATAGAAATTAGATTTTTAACAAGTTTAGGTGCAAAAAGAATATTATTTAATTTGAATTTAGGAAAAGGGTGTTGAAGGGTATGGTTTCCAATTGCATAGACTGTAATATTGGTGCCATCACCGACGATAAGGTTTGAGTTTTGGACTAAAGTGACAAAATTAACCAAACCTCAAAGACCATTTTGACAATTTACTCAAACCTAATTAATCTCATGTCTTCTTTGGCACCGTACGAGAAGTAAGCCCCTAATTATATATTTTATTTGTTACCTAAAATCCCTTTTCGTGAAATCATAATGAAGTTTTTTTTCCTTTTTGAAAAGTAAACTACATAATGAAGTTTAAAACTAGAACTATAAATATTTACAAGTCAGCCAACGAATGTATCGAGTATCTAGATTGACTTCATAATATTTTCTTAAACCAGCTAAGCGGTCTTGAAATGGTTCAACACGATCAAGGTGGTTTCATTTGATTCCGGTATGTTTATTTCTGTTTCACCCTCCTTAATCAGAGGAGATGATTATGTAATTCTTGTGTATTAATTGAAGGCTCCATCCCTTAATCATTATTGAGGTTGATTTCTAATAACTCTATATGGTATCAACCTAATCTCTGTATCGCCTCCCTCTCTTCCTCGTCAATAATTCCTGGAAATGGCCTCCTCCACTGATACATCCCTTCCATGAATTTTGTCCCTCATCTTTCCCCATCAAACTCTCCGCTAAAAACTATCTTGTATGGTGTCATCACATGAAACTTTTGGTGGCCCTTCATAAGCTATCCGAACATATCGACGGTTCTTCTACCCCCATTGTCTGAAACCGTCACGACAGGTGACAAAACCATGCCAAATCTAGATTTCGCATCATAGACTGCTGCAGCTCAAAAGGTTGCCCTCCTCTTTCTCGCATCCTTAACCAAAGAGGCGGCAGCCGAGGTTCTCAGTCTCACTAGTGCCAGACAGATCTAGCTCGCACTCGAAAACACATACAGTAACGCGTTCGTTGAACGCATCTAGTCCCTACAAGATTCTCTTCGACAACTTACCAAAGGCACGTCTACTGTCATGGTGTTTTCTCATTAATTCAAAATCTTGTGTGAACAACTTGCAACAATCGGTCATCCGGTTGCTGAGATCGATAAACTACACTGGTTTCTTTGTGGGTTAGGCCCACCTTATGAGGTCTTATCTACTACCCTACACACAACCAAACATGCACCTCTGTTTCGTGACCTAGTTGCCCAAGCAGAGAGTCATGAATTGTTTTTGAAATCTCTTAATGGCTCTGCTACACCTCCGGCCGCGTTTCACGTTCACAACAGACGTGAATCTTCAATGCCAAGCCAAGTTCGTGGCTCTTCATCTCGGGGAAATTATTCACGTGATTCACATGGTAGAGGTCGCCACTTCATTGTCAACTATGTCGCACAAACGGGCACTATGCATCTGAGTGTTCGAAGCTTCATACCTATGCTACTTAGGCTCCATCATTGGATGATTCTCTAGTCAACGTATTTCATGCCAAGTCTCACATCACAAATAATGATCCAGATTGGACTACAGATTCTGGAGCAACTGATTATATGGTTCCAAATCAAGCATGTCTTCATCAGTCTAGCCCTTACAAAGGTAATGATAAAGCCATTTTCGGGAGTGGTAAGCAACTCCCGATCACTTGCACAGGATTGTCCAACATCTCTCATAGTATTTCCTTACATAATGTGCTTGTCGTCCCAAATCTCACCAAGAAATGGTTGTCTATAAGCAAGTTAACTATTGGCCATCATGTTGATGTATTGTTTTCTCGATATTTCTTTCACATTTAGGATCGAAGAACAAAGCAGGTACTCGCTAGAGGGACGTGTCATAATGGGCTTTATGTGCTCAAGGATGGACCTAGAGCTTATGTTGCTAATTTTTCAATTAAGGCCTCTTACGAGTTATGACATGTTTCTTTAGGCTATGTTTCATTTAATGTTATTTCAATTTTGAACAAGTTTGGTTTTTTGAGTGTTACTTCTTTATTGCCTAAACCTATATTTGCACGTTGTGTCAACTTGCAAAGGGACAAAGATTACCTTTTATTTCTAATGAAAAATGTGCTTATTATCCGTTGGATTTGGTGATTTGTGGGGTCCTGCTCCTATGACTTCTATAGATGGATATTCTTATTATGTTATCTTTGTCGATGATTATTCAAGGTTTATGTGGTTCTACCCACTTAAAACTAAAACAAGTTTCTATGCGGTTTTACCTGTCTTCATTAAACTTGTTCAAACCCAATGATCAAGAAAAATCAATATTTTTCAAAATGATGGTGGCACCGAGTTTGTGAATCATACAGTTTGCAAAAGTTTTGAAGAAAATGGCACCCTCCATCGGTTTTCATGTCCGCACACGCCTCAACAAAATGGGCGTGCGGAACGCAAACACCGTCATATTGTTGAAACAAGTCTTGCCATGCTCTTCAACGTTCATGTTCCGGCTCATTATTGGGTGAAATGCTTTTACTTTGGCTACTTTTATCATCAACCGGGTCCCATCTCCTCTATTAGAAAATAACTCTCCATTTCAACTTCTATTCAAACAAATGCTGAACTATTCCAATTTTTGAGTATATGGACGTAGAGCTTTCCCTTATTTATGAGACTATGCCAAGCACAAACTTGAACTAAGAAGTCTTTCATGTGTTTTCATTTGCTATAGTTCTCATTATCAGGGATATCGCTACCTGGATCCGGCCGCAAAACGAATATTTATTCCATGCCATGCTCGGTTCGATGAGTCCTCTTTAGTCTTTTCCATTTAAAGGCTTTACTAGCCATCTCGACTTACACAACTTGGATCTTACAATCTTTTGTGAGGACGTTTTTGATGCCATCATATCCCCATCACTTATTCAGTCGAGCCCAGATTCAAACAATATCTTCACCACATCACGGCCTACATTAGATGCCTGTCCACTTTGTACTTCACATACAGGCCCAACCGCACCATTATCACAGCCCGATATCCCACCTACGCCTGGCCCAATAGCCCCTTCTACCTCTCCTTCACCTAGCTCAGGTCCAACTGCTCCACTTCCGGTTACCGCAGCCCAGCAAAAAATTTAAACTTTCAGCCAACCCCCATTATACCTAAGCCTACTGGGCCGGTTGGCTCAACTTCAGCCTTCACGACCGCTGATAACATTGCACCAGCTGCAACAACTCTAATTGAACCATCTGTGGTTAATACTTCAACCGACAATACTCATCCGATGATCACAAGATCAAAGGCAGGAGTTTATAAACTGAAATATAAAGCTGATCTTGCCTCACTTCACACGTATGCTCTATATGTTGCCTTAACCTTTGTTACTGAACCGCGTAGTTTTAAATCCGCGAAGGATCCACTATGGATGGAAGCAATGGTTGATGAGATAGAGGCTTTAAAACAAAATCAAACCTGGACACGTCCGTCCTATACAAATATGCTCTAAATGGGTATTTCGTGTTAAGTATCATTCAGATGCAACTATTGAGCGTTATCAGGCACGCTTCGTGGCTCAAGGTTTTACACAAGTATCGGGCTTAATTACTCTCATACCTTCGGTCCTATAGTTAAAGCTTCCACGGTTCGTATTGTCCTATTACTTGCCATTCTTAATAACCGGAAGCCGCATCAGTTCGATGTCAAGAATGTCTTCTTGGATGGCCACATGACTGAAATAGTCTTTATGGGGCAACCTCCTGGATTTGCACATTTTCAATATCCAAATCATGTTTGCAAGTTATTGAAGGCACTTTATGGACTAAAGCAAGCTCCACATGTTGGGTTTCAACGTTTAAGCATATTCCTTCTCTCTTATGGACTTACATGTAGCCATGAGGATACATCTCTTTTTATTCTTCGAAAAAAATTCTTGCATCATCTATCTATTAGTGTATGCTTATGTTCTCACGCTTACAGGCAATGATGGCAACGTCATCCGCACCTTTATTTCCCATCTTCATTAGAGTTTGCTATCAAAGATCTTGGGGACTTAAACTATTTTTTGGGCCTTGAAGTTGTTTACACTGAATCTGGTCTTTTCCTCACACAAGCAAAGTATGCTAAAGACATTCTTTTACGTGCTAATCTCTATGATTCTAAATTGGTTACCACTCCACTAGCCCTGTTGGGATTGAAACTTGTTCAATCGAATCATCATCATTCAGATGATGCATACTCTTGTTGACAGCGGAAACTTTAGACATAATTGAACGATCGAAAAGATGAACAAATGGACAAACAATAACCGGAAATAATTGAATGTCTTGGTGCCGGTTAATGTTGCCGGCCCTTTCATATAAATACTAGTAGTTATGGCGGTTAATTGTGGCGGGAAAACTGTCATAGGCAGTTTTTGAATTATACCCGCTTATCATACCCACCATAACATATTATCATGATCCGAGTTCTAACTTATACAAATATAAATACATGTACATATCATAAACTTTAATTAAGTTTAATCGTTCCTTCTAATACTTCCCCCTAAACTTAATTACGTTTGGCAGCACCCTTAAGAACACTTGCATTTGCTTCTTCAACAGCTTTCCTTGCATGATCAAAGTTGAATTTCCTTCTTTTCTTGTGTGCATTCCATGCTCCTTCCCAACTGTTTTCAGCATACAGCGCATAGGTTTCCATTCCAGTCACCTCCTTGATTTCTTCAGCACTTGTGCTCCTTCCACGGCTGCATTCAGGCACGTCTTCCCTTCCCTTCATTCTTTCTGAGTTGTAGGCTCTTGCTTGCACGTCTTTAAACTTGAAATAATACACTAGGATATCCATATACATGGCATAAACGGTCCGCATGTACTCACCATCCTTGTATTCATAACCCATGTCTCTAGCGATAATTGGCCAGAGATTATCTTCGGTTACACTGTTGTAACCACCATCCCGCTCCACAATCATATACAGACTCAGCAAGTCTATCTTTCTGTTCTCAGTCATCCATCACCGGTGGCATAGGTCTCGTGGTTATGCCCAGAAAACTTATGACAAACCAAGACACCATTTCTTCGAACTTCTTTTCTAGTTCATACTTGTAATGAAACACAAACTTTCCATCTTCTAACATATTTAACAGGTTTACACAATCTTTAAAATCATTGAATTCCAAGGCCCTTATAACCATCACACTCCAATCCGTTTCATCGGAGGAAACGTGCAAATCTTCAAAATAGGAATTAAGATATTCCTCTTTGTATTTTTCATTTACATCATTCAACCTTATCACCTTTTGTTTTTCTTTTAGGCCTAGTTCATCTTCTTTTGATAGCCCCGTTATTTCATTCACAGTGTTATTGATAGGAGATGAGAACATAGGAAATATTTTGCAAGTGTCTCCGTCCTTTTTAACCGTAAACCCTTGCATTGTCAATTGACTTAAACTGAGTACATTCCTATCTAATTCCGGTGTGTATAAGACACCTTGAATCAACAGCCTTTCATTATTGGACTTGACTTCTACAACCCCTATGCCCCGCATAAACAGGAAATCGTTTTCCCCCGAGTTTGTTTCAACCCCCACCAAATGTTTGATACGTTTGAAAACATTTAGATTACCGGCATAGTGTTGTGTAAATGAAAGACTAACATACCATATATCTCCCCATGTACCGCCTTCAGATCCTGTCACAATCATCTCGTTTCTATCTTCTGCAGATTCCCTTTGTTTTCGTATCCCTGCATTTACCGCTTGAGAGATAAGTTGTGTGTTTTCGTCGTTTTCCTTTGATTTGCAGTCATATATGAAGTGGCCTGGACGATGACAGTAAAAACACAACTTTGTCCGATGATTTCTCTTCTGCAGTTTAGTTTCTTCATCTTGACAGTGTTGGCAAGGAAGGGTTGTCGCCGTGGCTCTGATACCACATGTTGGGATTGAAACTTGTTCAATCGAATCATCATCATTCAGATGATGCATACTCTTGTTGACAGCGGAAACTTTAGACATAATTGAACGATCGAAAAGATGAACAAATGGACAAACAATAACCGGAAATAATTGAATGTCTTGGTGCCGGTTAATGTTGCCGGCCCTTTCATATAAATACTAGTAGTTATGGCGGTTAATTGTGGCGGGAAAACTGTCATAGGCAGTTTTTGAATTATACCCGCTTATCATACCCACCATAACATATTATCATGATCCGAGTTCTAACTTATACAAATATAAATACATGTACATATCATAAACTTTAATTAAGTTTAATCGTTCCTTCTAATAAGCCCTGCATGAATCCTTTACTGCTAATGGTATATCTTACTCTGATCCTACACTTTATCGTTCTTTAGTTGGTCCTTTGCAATACTTGACAATTACGAGACCAGATTTATCATATGCTGCCAATCAATTGTCTCAGTTTCTTCACAGTAACACTATATATCATTTTAGAATTATTAAACATCTTCTATCGTATGTCATCGGTACTACTACAGTCGCCCACACCAACGCACTATCCTTGGTTATTCCGATGCAGATTGGGTACGTTGTCTGGATACACGACGCTCGACGTATGGTTATTCTATTTTGCTTGGGGGCAACCTAGTGTCTTGGGGTGCTAAGAAGCAACCTACGGTCTCTAGGTCGAGTTGTGAGTCTGAATATCGAGCTATGGCAAATACTCCTGTTGAACTTGTCAGGATAACTCATTTATTACAAGAGTTGCATGCCTTACCAGCTGGTCGTCCTACTCTACTATGCGATAATAAGAGTGCTTTGTTATGACTCAAAACCCAGTTTCACATAAATGTGCAAAACACATCGACTTGGGTTATCACTTTATTCGTGAACCGATTCATTCTGGCAACCTTCATATGGAATTTGTTCCAACGAATCTTCAGGTGGCTGACATTTTTACAAAAAGTCTTCCGCGCGCTCAGTTTGAAGTCTTTTGCACAACGCTACGCCTTGGACCGCCACTGTTACGATTGAAGGGGGGTGTTAAGTAAAAAAGATATTGTAGATATTATGGTTTATTGTAAATATATTATTTCCCTTTATTTCTGATTCACTCTCCTTAATCACAGGAGATGATTATGTAATTCTTGTGTATTAATAGAACGTTCCATCCCTCAATCATTAGTGAGGTTGATTTCTAAGGGGACTGGGGGCGGTGCCATTTTCTCCCGTGATGAACTTTCTTCCACGCGTGGTGGGAACAAACAAACCACCGCCACTCTTTTCTTCAACGAGTGATGGATTGTTTCCGTGAAGTTTTTTCACGCGTTATGGCTTGTGAGTGATTAATGGATGTGAGGGGGTGTGAGGGTTTAGTGTTAGGTGTTGTGAGTGATGACCATTGCCACTAAAAAAGATTGTGAGTGATGGAAAAATGGTTGATGACATGGCGGAACTTGATTGGATGTTGTGAGTGATGGAATTTTTGCAAGTGATGACCACCCCCTCCCCCCTAATAACTCTATATAATGATTGACAAACAAACTCAAAGATAGATGATAAATCAAATAATAATAACTATAATAGATATTAAAACATGTAATAGTTCATAACCCAGCAGACCGGTTTGCATACTCCTGAAACAATGCGCCAAACAGCGAAGGTCTCTCAATCAACCGTGAAGGTTTATCAAATTCTTTAGCATAACCTGTTTCCATCAAACGAGTTCGAGTTTAAGTTCAAACCCACAAATCTAACACGGACATGTTTTTAAGATAAGAACAAGATTTACCAGCATCAATGACTAGAACACGATCACAGTCCATAACGGTTGGTATTCTGTGAGCAATGCTGATGACGGTACAGTCAGCAAAGTCCTCGCGTATGATCTTCTGAATTACAGCATCTGTTTGTGAATCCACAGAAGCTGTTGCTTCGTCCATGAACAACAGCCTGCTGTGCTTCAGCATCACTCTTCCTAAACATAGAAGTTGTCGTTGTCCCACGCTCCAGTTATCTCCATTACCAACAACTAAAGAACAAAAAAACATGAGTTTTAATTCTATGAACTAAGAAAATGTATCTTCAGGTCGATTTCTAGTACCTGCAGAATCTAGTTTACCAGGTTTTGAAGCGACAACATCGTTAAGCTGGCACCGTTCAAGGCTCTGCAAAACAAACACTCGCATCAGATGAACCAATCGAGGAAAGGCCATGGGGAAAGAATCTAGCAAGAATCTAAAAAAAAACAGGATATAAGATTACCCTCCAGATTTCTTCATCAGAATGTTGACCAATGGGGTCAATATTGCTTCTAATTGTGCCTTCAAATAGGATTGGTTCTTGAGGAATGATCCCAAACCGTGACCTGAGATCATGTAATCCGAGGGTCGAGATGTTGATGCCATCAATGGTTATACTTCCACCAGATGGCTCCACCAACCTAAACAGAACTTGGATAAGAGTTGATTTCCCACCACCAGTTCTACCAACCATACCAATCTTTTCACCTCCATTGATGCTTAGGTTGATCCCTTTAATCACTAAAGGCGTGTTTGGACGATATTTAACCTGTTATAAAAATAAACATGCAACAAATTTAAATGATATTACTCTTAAAAACTAGTATGTAGTTTGATTTGCAACAAATTATTATGTTGGCATGTCACCTGCAAATCTTTGAGCTCTACATTGCCATGAGAAGGCCAGTTTGAAGGAGGGGTATTATCTTTTTTCACCCATTCGGCTTCTGAGGGTATGTTTGTGAACTGTTTAATTCTTTCAACAGAAACCATCCGGTTTTCTACCAAACAGCTCATGTATAAAGCCCAAAACAAAGCTCCGTTGAGTGACAATCCGTACGAGAGTGATAATCCAACATTTTCTGTAATCCAATTCATGATTAATTATCTTAAGTAGCAAAAGAAACATGGTGTTTTAGATGCATATATACCTGGTTTAACAATGCTGCTAGGCAAGAGGATCATGAAAGTAGTGGAAATACATAGAAATAAGCTTCCAATGAACTCCAAATGAAATCCTAACCACTCATTGGATCCATTGTTGTGGAAATCCATTCTCAAATTTCCGTTCACTCGATCAACATTTTCTTGGAGAAATCTGTCCTGCTTCCTAAAGCATCTTATCGTCATAACACCTGAGATACTCTCTGAGAAATGGTGAATAACAGGTGCTTTTGTGATCGAGTCAAGTCGTGTTAGTTCACGAGATGTTGCAAGAAAGAAGCCCTGGAAAAAATCAGTTCATAAGTTCAACAGTTCAAATCTAATTGTTCACTAACTACATAACAATTATTAAACATACCCGGCACCGGATATTGAGCCAACCGAGTGGAATCAGTAAGAACACAGTAGGCCATGCGTACTGACAAGTGATGATAATAATGCCAATCAATGTTATGTACATAGAAAGAGCCATGCTCATTGCAAAAGGAAGGAAAACATCGATGTTGGTTTGATCACTTGATGCCTGAAAAGATTAAACAAATTAGCATAGGATCATTCAGTAACTCTTAATAACTGCTAGTTGTAAGTCCAACTTGATCAACTTGCCAAAAAAAGAATGTTATGAGAATCTTTACCCTAGTAAGAATCCTTCCAGAAGGTGTAGAGTCAAAAAATGACATGGGAGCATGAAGTATGCTATTAAGAATCTGCTTAAAGAAAATCTGACATGTTTGAAACCCAAGGACCATTGAAGAAATGACTCTACCAGATACCATAAGGAAAGAAACTCCCGCTATAGCTGTATAAACTTCTATAAACAGAGAAGGGTTGAAAGAGGCAGCGCGATCATCAGAAGTTTCATATGCCAACCAGTAATCGCTTGACATCTGTGCGGCTAGCCACAATAACGAGAACAACAAAACAATAAGCACACCCCACCATCCAAACGCTTCAGTGACATAAACCTTATAGACACCTAAGCTGATTCTTCCTGTTTCCCTCTCCTCTTCTTTGATCAGCTTTGATGTACCTATAATAGAACCAGATTTAGATCCTCCTATGGCCTTCTGATCTCCCTTCAGAGGTTGTAGGCTAGGGGATTTTTGAAGACGTCTAGGTGCGGATTTATCTGATGTAATAAGCTCCATTTCAACTAGCTGCATAGAGGTCTCATGGGCGGAAACTAAACTTTTGAAATCCAAACCAGATTCTAGTAGTTCATCATACTTTCCTGATTGAACAATCATCCCATCTCGCATAACCTAACTCAGTTCAAGTTAAATTCAAGTATGAACATACAAACAGTAGATAAGATCAGAGATTATGATATTTACTAAGATCAGATCAACATTATGTAGGAAATCAACTTGGTGAGTGACCAGCAAGATTGTCTTGTTTTTAAGGGCTCCCCGCACACAGTCCTGCAAAGATTACGAAAAACTAAATTTTATACATCCATAAAGAAACATAAACTTTGATCCTACAATGATTACCTTGAATATTTCTGAACCCGTGTGAGCATCAACGGCGCTAAAGATATCATCAAGAAGATAAATGTCACAATCTTGATAAACAGCGCGTGCAAGTTGAATCCGCTGCTTCTGGCCACCACTGAGATTAATCCCACGCTCTCCGATCTCTGTTTGATCTCCAAGTTCCATCATTTCCAAGTCTTTCTCCAAGCAACAGTTTTTTATTACTTCCTTGTATTTCTGTCTGTCCATCGGTAAACCAAACATAATGTTGTCTTGGATTGTCCCATTTTGAATCCATGCTGTTTGTGCAACATATGCAGTGCTCCCACATACCCTCACCTGTTATAACGTCAGCAGTAGCAAAGTTTACACAATGTTTTGTTGAATTTGACAAAGTTTAATGGTGTACCTTTCCAGAGATTTTGTGCATTTCGCCAATAACGGATGAAAGAAGAGATGACTTCCCGGACCCCACAGATCCAACAATTGCTGCAAGTTCACCATTCTTGATCTCAAAGTTCAAATTCTTGACTACAGCACCATCGGCAGCTTCATCGTCCCAGCTAAAAGACCCATCTTTGACCTCCACCGCCGTGCTGCCACTGCAACCCTCCTGCCTCTCCACCGCTCCCTCATCCAACTCCTTACTCAGCATGAACCCGTCCAATCTTCCCAACGAGATCATGGCCTGAGACAGGGCTATCATTGACTGAGGCAACGTACGAATAGGATCTTGCAAGTTCTTGAACAACGACATGGCAGTGAAAACTGTCCCTGCATCAAGTGGGATCCCAAGCAATATTGCGCTTCCAAAGGTGAGCGAAGAAACAAACAAAGGGGTACTCCATAAAACAATTACATTTCCACAAACGGAGAACATGAATTTGGTAAGCCAACCATATTCAGACTCGCGAAAGGCTTGAATCCTCTTGTTGAAGTGTTCTTCCCATGCATGGAACTTAATCACCCTCATGTAATTTAGCATATCATTTGTGGCTTTCATCCTCAAGTCGCGATTTTGCATTATACTGACCTGGAACCTGTTGTTTCGTTTCGTACCCATAACCACATAGATCACAGCCACCAAGAGTCCAATTAACGCGACCACAGTTGGCAGGCCAATGTATGAGTAAAGAATAGCTAATGTCACAGAAACTTGGAGGGGCAGAATCCAAATAACATGCAAATGAACCATCATATCAGAGAGCTGTTGAGCATCTACAGCCATGTAGTTCACTATCTGTCCAACACCATGTGATTGTCGAGCTGAACACGAGAGGTGTAACCCCTTTTTGTACAATGAAGTTATCAGCGTCGACCGAATCAACATTCCAAGCTTCTGGGAATGAAAATTGAACTGGTGGGATGTCAAAACTTCAATAAACTTTGCAACAAGAAGGGTTAGTATCAAGTAATACCCCTCGTATGGTGATGTTCTCTTTCCCGAAGTGTAATCCACGAATCTTTGGATCAACAAAGGCCCAACATATGTGACAGACACTCTTACAAGTGCAAGAAATGCTGTGAACACGACATCTTTCCAGAAACAACGAATCAACGTGATCTGGACCGGATGTTTTAGGTTTTCTTGAGGCTTAGGCCAGTTTTGTTTAAACAGCTTAGACAATTTTTCTGCCCGATGTTCTGGCGAAAGCATTGGGATGTCCTCTAGTTTAAGAGGGGTTTCATATCCTTTCTTCAACAATGGGTTAATCCACAGCCAGAAGACTTTTGAAACGATTGAAGCCGATGCCCATCCAGTCACTTCCGTTGACTTGTGCAACTCATCAGCCTCTAATTCAGATTCATTCATCACAATGATTCCAGTTGATCCAGTTATGGATACAATCAATAGGAAAGCCGAAAAGGGTAGACATATTAATGAAATTATGTCGTCGAATTCGAAAGGTGAAGTGTTTTCGGTTCCAGAAACTAGCCAGACAATGCTGGAAGAAGCCAACAGAGCAATAACAATGAAATTAACTCCCCAAAACACCCTTAGAGACAGTGGATGAGTTGCAGCTTGAACTCTCTTTTCATGGATGATTAATATTGTGATTGCAAAGAAAGATATAGCTTGAATTAACCAACAAATTCCATCTATCAGCTTCCATGTCATTTGGGTATCTTGTGTGAATGCCAAAATTGAAGAAATAATCGACAAAACAGTTAATACGGCTGTAACAAACGCAGATAACTTAAACCAAATGTTGGTATTGACAGTGACTCTACTTTTAGTGATAAGAGGTTCATTAACAGAAGATGTGTTGGAGGTGAATCTTGAATAGAGTTTTTGAACAGCAAAAACAAAGAGGGTGAGCAAGAAGATGAGATCAACGGTGGATAAGAGTGCTCTTTGTGGGCATGGTGAAAACAAGATGAATCTCAGCCATTGAAGTATGAGTGAAGCTCCTGAGATGTTTTCTGCCATAACGGAGCTTGAAGAAGAGGAAACAGAAGTTATCTAAGCATCAACGTGACTAGTGGCAGTTCATTTGTAAATATACTCATGCAAAGCCCGGCAAGGGCAAAGGGGTCCTATCCTTATATTCCATCGTTGACTTCTAAATGGGTTGGTTTACAGGTTAGGTGTAGATAGTTGACATTGAAAAAAATATTAGCAACTTAATATATTAGTTTATAGTTTATTTAATTTATAGGTTAGGTGTAAATAATTGATATTACAAAAGTTTATTAGTAACTTAATATATTAGTTATAGTTTATTTATGTATTATAGATATTTTAATTAATGATTATACACCTTACACAGTTTTCATTATTTTTTATGAAATTACTAATAAGATACTAGGGCCTTAAAGGAAGCCGGCAACCTATTAAGATATGGCTGCATAAACCAGAAGTGTGAACCAAAAAGAAGATTGACAAAAATCTTAAAGCTCTAATATATTGTATCTAATATATACCAATGTTGTTCTAGTCTAGTAATGAACTTTGGTGTAATATTTAGGAGTAAGGAGTAGATTTAGCTAGTGTGTGAGTCTATCGTTCTAAAAAAATATATGTTTACCAATGCTATCTAAATGCGATAATGTATCATTCTTGTTTTTGAAACCCAAAACTCTGAAAAACCTACATTGCACTCAAAGCATAGAAAATTAGAAATCCACCATTTTTACCAACTATAGCAACCCTAATGCCTTTTCCATCCATGTCTTCACTATGATAACAATGTTGATATCACCGGTTATCTCCTATCGACGTTTGGCTTCCTCAATAACCTAACCTTCTTTTACATAACTCCAATCGGTTATGTGGTACTATTCCCACCAAAGATGAGCTTGAAGTATTTGGATATCCGAAATTATTTTATGTGCATCTTGATGAGGTTTAATAAATGAAAACTAGTTCTAAATTGGTAATATATATTGGGTATAATGTAAATTAGGGTTTTGAGAGTAAACGTATTCTTGTTCTGTATTCAGAAATTGGTAATCTGTACATGATTACATTTGTCTTACATATATACATGAGCGGTTACTAGATCTCCTACATAATCGATGAATAAAAAATAAAGAATAACCTTATCCTAACTTAAAATGTGACATATATTAATATAAGATATCTAGCTTATATCTTCTAATACCCTCCCGTAAGCTAGACTGATGTAATGCGTAGAAGATCTCTGAGACGAAGAAAGTCCTTTGGCTGCAAAGCTTTTGTTAAAATGTCTGCAATCTGTTCTTTGGTAGTGCAGAATCTTGCTTCAACTTCATCGTTTTTTATTAGTTCACGAATGAAGTGATACTTTATTCTAATATGTTTGCTTTTTCCGTGATACACAGGGTCTTTAGCCAGGCATATGGTTGATTTGTTATCACATAAAATCGTTGGAGGTCCATCCATATGCATCTGCAAGGAATTTAAGATTCCTTTAACCCAGAGAGCCTGACATCCAGTTAGCGATAACGCTATATATTCAGCCTCCGTTGACGATAGTGCCACAACCTTTTGCTTTCTTGATTGCCAAGCTACAGCTCCAGAACCAAAATTAAAAACGTAGCCTGATGTGCTTTTGCTGTCGTCTATGCTTCCTGCATAGTCGCTGTCACTGAAACCAACCAACTTATCCTTACTTCCCTTTGAGTAAACGATTCCATAATTCACCGTTCCTTTGATATATCTTAATATCCTTTTTCCCGCTTCCCAGTGATTTCGTCTTGGGTGTTCCATAAACTGACTTATTTTATTTACAGCAAACATTATGTCCGGCCTAGTATTGGTAAGATACATCAGCGAGCCCACTAACTTTCGATATAAGTTCGGATTCACTTCTTCACTTGAGTCGTTTTTTGACAATTTAAGTCCATACTCCATTGGTGTGTTAATCTCATGACACTCTTCCATGTTGAATCTCTTTAGTAAGCTCTTGGCATATTTCTTCTGTGTAAGACTTATATTTCCATTATCGTAGTTAACTTCCAGACCAAGGAAATAATGAAGCACTCCTAAATCAGTCATCTCAAATTCACTCTTCATTGATTTCTTTAATTGCTCTATCATCTCTATGGAGTCACTGGCTAAGATTAGATCATCCACATAAAGGCATACTATCATTCGTGAGTTGTCGGTGACTTTGATAAATAGGGTATGTTCATACACACTCTTTTTGAAACCATTTGCTGTAAAATATCCGTCTATTCTACTATACCAAGCTCTCGGGGCTTGCTTTAAGCCATATAGGGCCTTTTTTAAGTAACATACCTTTTGTTCTTCACCTTTCTTAACATACCCTGTAGGCTGTTCTAGATACACTCGTTCTGTTAGCTTCCCATTTAAGAATGCCGTTTTTACATCCATTTGATGTAGTTGCCATCCATGACTTGCAGCTAATGCTAAAACTATTCTGATTGTATCGAATCTGATTACAGGAGCAAAAACTTCTTGATAGTCAACTCCGTATTTTTGACTGTATCCTTTGGCCACTAACCGTGCTTTATAGTTACTCACCCTACCATGTTCATCATATTTGGTTTTGTAAATCCATTTGACTCCGATTGGCTTCTGATTCTTCGGTGGGTTTACTAATTCCCATGTGTCATTTTTCTGTATGGATTGTATCTCTCTATCCATAGCATCCCTCCATTTCTTATCTTTGAATGCGTCGTCATAGGATATGGGATCAGCATCAGCATATAACATGAAATCTACTGCATCACTATTCTCCCCTTGATTTCTGTTGTATAGATCTTGTACTTGTGCTTCAGTGAGTGGAAGAGAGTTCTGATATATATCTCTTATATCTCTAGTCCGCAGTTCTTCATTCTCCGAGGATGATGACAAGAATCCACTTCATGTTGATTGCTCGTCTGTTCATTTGTTTCCTCACTGTTCTGCATATTATCTGTTTGAGAAGTTTGCTCGCCAAACTCCTCATTGCTGTTGTTATCATTAGATTGGTTGACGATCTCTGATGTTGTTATCTCTGGAGATGCATTTACTTCCGGACTTATTCCATTACTACATGAGTCTTCCAGTTGAATATGTGTGTGATCATTGCTTGCTAAACTATCACCCCATTCTTGATTTTCATCAAACACTACATCCCTACTAATAATAATTTTGTTAGTCACTGGATTATGTAATTTGTAAGCCTTACTGTGTTCACTGTAACCCACGAAAATTGCCTTTTCAGCCTTATCATCTAGTTTTCCTCTGTGTTGTTTTGGAATGTGAGCGTAGGCTATACATCCGAACACTCGTAGATGCCCTATACTTGGTTTATTTCCACTCCATATTTCTTGAGGAGTCTTGTGTGGTACACTCTTAGTACTTGCTCTATTTAAAAGGTATGTGGCACATGCCACAGCTTCCGCCCAGTATGAATGAGATAGATGTTTTGTTTTAATCATACTTCTGCTAAGTTCCATAATAGTTCTATTCTTCCTTTCTGCTACGCCATTCTGTTGTGGCGTGTAACTCGTAGTTAACTGATGACGTATTCCGTTTTCCTTTAAAAAGGTTTGGAAATCATTACTACAGTATTCTCCACCTCGGTCTGTTCTAAGAGTCTTTAATGTATAGTTGGCTTGATTCTCAACCATCTTCTTGAATAACTTGAAATAGGTTAATGCTTCGGACTTTAATTTTAGAAAGTATACCCAGGTCTTCCTCGAGAAGTCGTCTATGAAAGTAATGAAGTATTTGCAGCCTCCTATTGACATAGTTCTCATAGGTCCACATATGTCAGAATGAATCAACTGTAGTGGTTTGTCTGCATGCCATTTTGCGTATTTAGGGAAGGATTTTCTAGCGTTTTTGCCAAACACACATCCTTCACATATGTTACTCGTTGGTTTAATTGAACTTGGTAGACCTCTAACAGTTTCTTTTACTCCCATGTTATGTAGTGTGTCGAAGCTTATATGTCCGAATCTCCGATGCCACAATGTGGCCATATCTTGTGTCATAACGTTACAGACCCTTGGTATCAAGTCTTGATTTAGATTTAGCGGAAACATCTTGTTCCCAGTCATCCTAATTGAACTGATACTTGAACCTGTTGGATCTTTGATGGTACATACTTGATCAGCGAATTTTACTTCATATCCTTTTTGTATTAACTGTCCCACGCTTAATAAATTGTGTTTTAATCCTTGTACGTAGAATACGTTTGGAACTTTCCTGTTTAATCCTTTAACTTTGATTGAGACATCACCACATCCTAAGACCTCTAATTTCTTGTCATCTCCGGTTCGTACTTCTCTCCTTTCGGTCTCATCTAGTGTAATAAATAACCTTTTATTTCCTGTCATATGATTGCTACATCCACTATCTAGGTACCAGCAATTATCTTTGGTTATTTCCTCCATATTGAATATCATAAACATTGTCGCTTCATCACTCTTTTCTTCATGATCTTCTTCATGTAATAATGCATTCTCACCTTGGTTTATTGTATCCTTTTGTTGGCAGAATCTGGCTGTATGTCCTATTTTCTGACAGTTGTAACATCGTATGAATGCATTGAACTTACCTTTTCCTCTACCTCTCCCTCTATTTCCAACATCAGATCTATTTTGTCGCGTTCGATCGCTAGTATGACTCTGAATTTGGAATGCCTGTTCTATCGGAGACTCATCATACTTGTAGGTCCCTTTGTCGGAGGATGACGAACCTCAAACCTTGTTATACTAACCCACTAGCGAGTGCGGAATCCAAGCTAGCAAGCAAACCGAGATTAAGCAAGTATAAACACAACACACAAGGGTTCACCGATTAACACCAATGTATTAATGCAAATGAAGGTTTCGGTTACAAGCACAATGTTTACAAATCTAACATGTAAACTCTCAAAGTGTGTGTGTGAGTTTCGGACAGAATGCTCTCAAAGCTCTCAATCTTTCTGTCTGTGTGCATCTCTTGAACTCAACACACTTCATGGGAATTTATACCCAGCCCATGATGTCTGGTCCGAAGGATCCGATAGATGGTCCGAAGGATCATCTATCGATGACAAGGCATTCGAAGGATCTGCAGGGACCTCGAAAGATCACCTTTCGAGGTCTATCATTCGAAGCCTATCTTTCGATGCCATCGAAGGATCTACAATATCCTTCGATGAGCTATCCTTCGACACAGAACATCCTTCAACATTTACAAACTGTTGTCCAAGTCAAACCGGAGGATGGTTGACTTGGTCAACTTACAAGACTGACAAGGACATCGTTTACATCGTGACCGAATACAGACAAAGTACAGACACAAGTGCACCAACAAACTCCCCCTTGGCTGTAGCTTTGTCTTTATCTTGTGTAGTTGTAGACTCGTCTCGAACTTCGATGGTCTTTGGTCTTCGAGTTCTCAAAACTCTGATGTCCTTTCAAGTCTTTAAAGTCGGAGGATCTTCAAAGTCTTCACGGATTGAAAGCAGAGAGTGTATCAACAAACTACCCGTATCATGTAGGAAGTGTGTTGATAAACTCCCCCTTGGCATAAGCTCCCCCTTGAGTTATGCTCGTGAATGACTTGGTCTTTATGAAGTGAGATCCTTGTGGTGTTGATGATGGCCAGCGGCAACTCGATCATCTTCATCTTTTGAGTGCCTTCACGTCGTGTCTTTATTCCAAAGCTTGTCATCGACCATGTTCTCTTAGCCTTTAGAATCTGCACATACAAGAAATCTAAACGCGTAATGAGAACAACTGCTTGGAATATAGTTAACATAAACAAATGACACACTGATGACCATGTCACTATCAAACACCATCCGACAGTTTGAAAGTTTAATGAATTTGTCAATTTTAGATTCTAACTTTCAAAATCTGCAAATTTTGACCGTTTATGAAGATTTAGTCAGTTCGGTTTTCAGTCAGGTTTCAGGTAACGAATACTAGAGTTCCAAACATCGTACGATCGAAAATAAAATAGAAATAAAATCTTTTTGGTATTTTTGAATTTAAAAGACAACAATTTAAAATCCTTTGAGTGTTATCAAACGACATCACCGCTAATGTCGTGCTGATATGCACCAAACGACGAAACTGTTTAAAAGAAAGCAATAACAGTTAAGCAGTAAATAAATATTTACAGACATTCTTTTTGTGAGTTTCGAGGGTAAGAGAATCATATCAGTGTACGGTCATGCCAAAACACTCTTGTTGTTCAGTTAGTTAACATTAAGATAAGCATCCTATAACAATTATCGGTATTGTTGTCCACTTAAACTCAACTTATCAGATGTAATCATGGCGAGGGGATACGTTAAGGTATGATTTATACTTACCGACCGATGTTCATCCACATCACGACACATTCCCGTATCAAGGTATGCACGAGAGTTCATCTTACCGGTGAGTATACCGATTATCATCTGTTTGACCGTATAAATTGTGAGATACTCACTTATTTTGAATGAAAAAAAGCCCTATGTGATATAATCACTTATTGCTGAGGAACTGGATTTTCATATGCATGAGGGCACAGGTGCAAGTCCGTGAACAGGTCAGTACTTCCGTACAGCAGAGAGACGAACTTGACACCCGGATAAATGTGATATTTTATCACTTATTTGATTTGGACATGTGATTGTTTATCACTTATTGAGGTCGAATGCAGTATGTAATATGTACACGTATGTATAGTATCATGGAAGATCTAGACTTGCGTCCCCGTTATTTTTCGGTAAAAGATACAACCATGATACCCAGATGATAAGCAGCATAAAGACCGAATATCTCAGAACCTCGGCAATCTATCAAACGAAATTTCGGTACTAAGACCATATGCCAATGAATGGTTCCCACCTGGTCTTCAGTCGATTAAGATTTATATCACCCTGCACACTTTAAAATGATTGTGAGCCTACCGATACATCTTATATATAGAGCTGCTTATCGTTTTTCATTTAAGGTTTAAAGAGGTTTGGATAGACCACTGATGTACTATCATTTTCTCTTTTGCTCGCCAGGAAACTCATTTTTGTTTTTCTATTGTTTTTGTGTTTTTGAAATTTTTCGATGTTTTTGGATTTTCAGATTTTTGGATTTACTCCCCCTAAAATCAATAAACTAAGATAAATTTAAAACACACAAAGATATTTACAAAAATGATTTTCCGATGTTGGTTTTACTCTTGCTTGACCTTAATGCCGTTTACCAATAATAAGAAGTCAAATCTAGATTTGTCAAAAGCTTTGGTAAATAAGTCGGCACGTTGGTCATCGGTGTGGACCTTAACAACATCGATTAGCCTTTTCTCAAAGCAATCACGTATGAAGTGATATTTGATTTCGATGTGTTTGGTCTTCGAATGCTGCACAGGATTTCTAGTAATATCTAAAGCAGCAGAATTATCAACGTAAATAGGAGAAGTTAGGAATTCAAAACCGTAGTCCCGCATTTGTTGTTGAATCCAAAGAACTTGGGAGCAACAACTTGAGGCAGCAATGTATTCAGCTTCGCATGTTGATGTAGCTACACACGTCTGCTTCTTGCACTGCCATGTGACTAGGCGATTTCCTAAGAACTGACATCCAGCCGTTGTGGATTTACCGTCGATTTTGCATCCGCCAAAATCAGAATCACTGAAAGCTACCAATTCAAAGTTATTATCCCTAGGGTACCACAGACCGGTGTCAGGGTACGCCTTCAAATAACGAAAAATCCTTTTGACAGCTGCAAGATGCGAGGCCTTCGGGTTAACTTGATATCTGGCAAGCAGGCACGTTGGGTACATTATATCTGGCCTTGATGCTGTGAGGTACATAAGAGATCCGATCATAGCGCGGTAGTTTGAAGGACTAACAGCTTCTCCCTTCAAGTCTGGAGTAATTCCGTGATTAGTTGGCAATGGGGTACCAATGGGCGTTGCATCAGACATCTGGAACCGGCTCAAGATGTCACCAACATATTTAGTCTGATGGATGAATATCCCAGACTCTGTTTGTTGAACTTGTAGGCCCAAGAAGAAAGTCATTTCCCCCATAGCACTCATCTCGAATTTATCCTGCATGATGCGCTCGAAATTCCTACACAAGACATCATTAGTAGAACCAAAAATAATATCATCAACGTATACCTGTACCAGAAGAAGATCTCCATCTTGTTCTTTGATGAAGAGAGTACAGTCGATAAGACCTCTTCGAAAACCGTTCTCCAGCAGATAATGAGATAAGGTTGCATACCAAGCTCGCGGTGCTTGATGAAGACCATAGAGAGCTTTGTTGAGCAACCAAACCCGATCGGAATGGATAGGATCTTCAAAACCTGGAGGCTGTTCAACATATACTTCTTCTTCAACCACACCATGTAAGAATGCACTTTTCACGTCCATCTGATAAACCTTGAATCCTTTGAAGGACGCATAGGCTAGAAAGATTCGAATTGCTTCAAGACGTGCAACAGGTGCATAGACTTCGTTGTAGTCGATCCCTTCAATCTGACGAAAACCTTGAACGACTAAACGTGCTTTGTTTCGGATAACAACTCCGCGGTCATCCTTTTTGCATTTAAAAACCCAACGGGTACCAATCTTCTTGTATCCAGCAGGTTTCTCTACGAGTTTCCAGACACCCAGCTTCTGGAATTGTTGCAGTTCTTCCTGCATTGCTTCAACCCAAGCATTATCTTTCAAGGCTTCTTTCCACGTTCTTGGTTCTTCCTGTGAAACATAACACGCGAAGGACCAGTCGTTTTGTTGCCCGGATTCTCGAATAGCTGCATACAAGCCTGCATTATTGTTGTTTCGCAACATGTTTCTTGTTTGAACGCCACTTTGCACATTTCCAATGATGTTTTGTTGAGGATGGGTATTATGAATCCTTGTTTCTGGATTATCTGGAACTGGAACATTTATACCCAGGTTGTTGAGGTTAAGATCAACAACCAATTCAAGGCCCGGAATTGACGAAGAGGATGATGCAGTAGCCTCAGCTGTTCTATGGGCATCCACTGGAGGAGTACCCTCTGAAGTACCATGAACTGCTATTGTTGGGGCTTCTTGATCTGCATCCACAAATTCATCATCCTCTGAAGATTCGTTCAATTCGTTTGCATCATGAAAATCCTCATTGTTGAGAGTATTATTGTTCACCGAAGAAGATGGTTCTTGATTAACAAGAATTGGACGAACCACCGGTGAAACTGTTGCATTGTCACTCTCGAAAAACATCCTAGCCGCAACATTTTCTTCAACGGCTTCAACATTGATCGAATTGAAGAAGTCATCATACTCAAACATCCAAGGTTGACCCGGATTTTTGACTGGCAAGGTGTGCCTTTGTACTCTGACCTCAGACCATTCCTCGACCCTTTTAGTCTCTAGATTCCAGACTCGTAAGTTAGGGGTGGCATACCCAAGAAAGTATCCATCAATTGCTTTTGCCCCAAACTTTCCATTAGGATCGATGATTGTGCATGGAGCTCCAAACGGTTCTAGATAAGACAAATCTGGTTTCCGTTTTTGAAGAAGCTCAAAGCAGGTCTTGTTGTGCCTTTTGACTGTAAGGACTCTGTTCAATGTATAACATGCAGAGGCCACAGCTTCAGTCCAGAATGGAATGGGTAGCTGTGACTCTACCAACATTGTCCTAGCAGTCTCGATCAATGTGCGGTTCTTACGTTCAGCGACACCATTCTGTTGAGGAGTATAAGCTGCACTAAACTCATGAAGAATACCCTTTGAAGTGCAAAACTCCGTCATGGAATGATTTTTAAATTCAGTACCATTGTCGCTACGTATCCGCCTAACCTTCAACTTATACAAATTCTCAATCTGAATGATCAAGTTTTTGATAATACCAAAGGTCTCACTCTTGTGTGCCATGAAAGCTACCCAAGAAAATCTTGAATAATCATCAGTTATCACGAGACAGTATTGATCACCCCGAATACTCTTGTGCTTGACAGGACCGAACAAATCCATGTGCAAACGTTCAAGAGGAACTGCCACTGTGTTGATCTTCTTTGTAGGGTGCTTCTTCTTTGTTTGCTTTCCTTTCTGGCACGAAACACAGACGTCTTGAAGATGGAAATTTTTGAAGGGAACACCATTCACCAATTCATTTGAAACCAAATGATTCATTTTGCGTAAGTGAATGTGACCCATTCGTCTGTGCCAAGAGATAGTGTCTTTTTCTGTGGCTTTGGAAACGAAACAAGTTGCTTGAGCAGACGTAGTAATAGCTTGGCTCATGTCAAGGACGTACAGATCATTTATCCTTGGAGCCGACAAGAGAATCCATTCTTTTGGAATTTTGAAGCCGGGCTTCAGCACATAACATCCATTAGCATCAAAGTGTACTGAGAACTGCTTGTCACAGATTTGAGAAACACTAAGAAGATTGTGATCAAGTTGTTGCACAAAGTTGATCTTGTCAAAACTGACAATCCCGTTGGATATCATTCCTTCACCCGTTATATATCCACCTTTATCTCCAGCAAAAGCAACATAACCTCCTCTAATAGATTTGACGTCGTAGAGAAGTTTCATGTCGCCTGTCATGTGCCTGGATGCCCCACTATCAACAATCCAATGACTACTGACAGTTCCTCCTGGAACACCCTGCACATGAACTCAAATGAATTAGTTGGAGATGGGGACCCAAGCCATTGTGGTCTTGGGTCTTCCATTTTCATCAATGACAATAACTTCTTGTCTTTGATGGTTGGTGAATTGTGATGGCCCCCCTGATTCAGTAACCGATTTAGGTTTCCATGTCTGTTTTGTTTTACCAGTGTCTTTCTTTAAAATTTTAACTTCTTGATTGTTTGAAGTTTTAGAATTGTCTGGTTTTACAGCAACAGATTGTTTTTGAACCACATCGATTTTAATTGCTTTTTCAATCTTCTTGACCTGTTGCCGTTTCTGTTTCTTTTCCCTTTCTTTTACAAGTCGGGGATCTTGTTTTGTGGAAACAGATGGCTTACGGTCAGTCTTTCCACGGGGATCATCAATCTTTTCTTTCTGCTTATGAAGATATGGACAATTACGAATAATATGTCCAATGGTTCCACACTCAAAACATGATCTTCGTTCTACAAACCCCGAAGTATCATGTGATCGCTTAGCCGATGATGTTGAACCTTGTGAACTCGAGGTACTAGGCTGTGAACTGTTTTGTTCATTTCTTTTCAAAACAGTAGCTTTCTTGACAAAATCTAAGTTAGATTTATTTTCAAACGTTTCAATTTTGTCCATTCCCGTCGATTTCACAAAGTTTACATTCTTCTTCTTTTGATTCGGCTTCTTTTGGACTTGAGCCGGTGATTTTTCTTTGGGCTTGGTGTAATTTTGCTGTTTTGGCACTGTTGGTAATTTCTTGTTGCCAAATTGTTTTCGAATTTCAGCCTTTGGAATAGGAGGACACTGTGTAACTGTAACACGTGGTCCTGTCTTTCCCAAAAACTTACTTGTCGAATTTTCAAAGACTTTACAGATTAAGGATTGATTAACATTCTTAATGGGAAAATCTTTGTCTGAGTAAATTTTATCATCACCAACTAGAGTGTACAGCAAATTCACACTCTCCGGCTCTTCTGCAGATGAGGACTCAGTTGCAACAGTCTTAGCGGGTTGAGCAGGAGGATCACATAGAATATGATTCTCAAGAGGTATGTCCTCATTTTTGGCTACCGCATCAGACTTTGCTGGGACAGTATCATCAGATTCATCATCAGAAGAATCAGCATCCTCAATCACAACTGGAGGATCTTGATTCTGTTCAGCACTTACAAATGTATCTGCTGACACATCTGAATCTGAGGATACTTCCTTTTGGTATCCGAGTCCTGCAGCAAACTCCTTAACATCTAGAGGCACAGAAGGTTCAAATAACACTCTGTCCTCCTCGTCTGGCATGGCATCATAATTGTGTCTCACAGGAGGTGGACATTTCTTATATCCCAAGCACGTCATGTCCCTTTTCTCCTTTTGGACATCAATGATGTGATCCAACACATAGCTAGAACTCAAATAGCTATCTAGCTTGAGTTGGATTGCTTCACTTTCCGTTTTTATACAGACCATTTCTTTTTGCATTGTCTCAAGACGAGAGATATACAAATTAATGTCCGTTTGTTTTCTGGAAACCATTTTAGTCAATTCAGTTTTATCTTTCTTTAATGTCTCAATCATTGACTTAAATTCTTTTTCATGGTTTTCATAAAACATATTGGCTTCTGTGCATTTGGAAAGGTCCACAGTCAATTTCTGATTGTGGAGGAAAGTCACATCATACTTTTCTTGCAAAGCGTCATGCTTACTTTGCAAGTCACTCAAATTCTCATTCACAGTAGTATGTTTGTCTTGCAAGTCAAACAAACTAGCTTGTAAAGCATCATGTTTGCCTTGCAACTCAGACATACTTTTCTCCATTTCAGCGCATCTAGCATGCAACCTAGTACATTCATCACAATTAACAGCAGTGGGTTCATCGACACATACCTGACTTGATGAACCGTCGACATTAGCCATAAAGGCTGAATGGAGAGAAGACGAAGTATAAGCAGCTTGATCCACCAAAATAGATCTTCTTTGAGTTTCTGCTGCAGCTTCCTCCAAAAGCTCATCAAAGTCAGCATCATCTGAAACATTAGATGTCTCACCCACATGATCATCACCAGAATTGGATGATTCTTCATCAACACTTCTACTGTATCCAGACGAATCTTCATCTTCAGACGATTCACCACCACTGGCAGAAGATTCTCCACCACTGGCGTGAACTAGCTCCTTTACAATCTGAGCAAAACATGCTGTTCCATCAGGAGCATCACCACCCAATTGGATTGACCAGTCACAACCTTCATCCACCTGAACTGCAAGTGCCCGGTTGGTTTGGTTGTTGACGGGTACCAATGTACGATCATTGTTTCTGTTCTGCTGGTTGCCTTGGTTTCTGAAGGGGTTTTGATTCCCGTGCTGTGCTGGCTTTGTACATTCACGTTTAAAGTGACCCCGTTCACCACAGTTGAAGCACTTAACAGCTTGTTTATCGAACCCATACTTGGTGTCTCTCTTACTTTCCAAGCTGGTTCTTCCAGTACTTTCCATCCAATCTTTTGCTCTTCTCACAGCACTCGCAAAGGCCCACTTGATATCCATCAAGTCCATCTCTTCTTTATCAATCTGCCGGTAATCTTCTTGTGTCAGATTAATGTTGCCAATCTGACCTTCAATTAACCCACAGTACGCGCTCACTACAGTGTTAAGCAGCTCCATGTGTTCCTTAGCTACTTCTACACTGACTTTAGAAAAGCTGGAAGTGTCGAGCTGTACTGTACTTGGCTTTGACTGTTGACCTGCAGATGATGTTCCTCCATAACATGCACGTTGTTGTTGAGCAGGAGGCGGAGGAGGAGGTGGTTGTAATGGATTTCCGTACATATCTGTGGTGGGAGGTGGCTTAACAGGAACTTGCACCGGATTGCCATACATATCCGTGCTAGTAACAAACGCCGTTTGAAGTGGAGCATGTGGACCAGTTCTAGCAGACGAAGAATTGGAAGTTCCACAATATATCTCTGGATTTTGCGCCACTGGAACTCTTTTTGCCTTTAATGTTTCCTCCTGGTCCTTGTTTTCCAAAAGCTGCACGAAGTCGTTGATATTAGTGGTTCTCAACACTCCGTTGTACTTCAGGATTTCCAAGAAGCTACTCCATTGAGGAGGCAAAGCATCAGCAAACTTCTTCACCACTTCAGCTTGAGTTGTTGTTACACCATAACTGTCCAATTCCGTAAGCAAATGATAAAACCGGCTTGTCATATCTCCCAAGGACTCCTTATCCATACAAGTGAAACCATCAAATTCTTTCTTGAGCAGATCATGACGCATTTGACGTGTTGCTGCATTTCCTACTCCTCTGGTTTTCAACCCGTCCCACAACTTCTTTGTTGTCTTGAAGCTGACAAACTGGTGGTAGATATCCCTGCTTAACGCCTGGGTGAGAATGGCGTATGCCTTCTTTTCCAGATCATAGGTTTTCTTTTTATCTTCTGGAAGATCGGCAAACGTAGCAGTATCTGAAGCAGCAACCTCTATGGCTTGATCGAAATCCGTAGTGAAACGTATCCACAATTCGGTATTTTGACCAAGAACATATGTTTTAAATCTCTCAACCCATCCTGAATATTCATTCAAATGCATCAACTTTGGAGGTCGATTCAAACTTCCTGTTTCGCTTTCGCTTAATAGGATACTTTGAATGCTCGGAGTTTGATTCGATACCAATGCCCATTGATTTCCCTGAGAAGATGTCGATACCGGAGACTCGGCCCATGAAGGAGATGACCTTGTATTCGTGTATTTTCCATCGTCTGGAGCCGGTGTACCCCACCATGAGGGAGTGACACCTGAACTTGTATATTTACCACTGTCTGGGGCAGGATTCCACCAACTCGGATTCATGATTGATAAGCAAAATAAATGCTAAGTAAGAATTCCGAAAGATCACACAGTCGAAGGATCCTGGTCGAAAGATCTGAAATCACAGAAACTTGTTAACAATAAACTGACCACAATCGAAAGATCAACTATTGTTCGAAGGATCAACAGTACTCGAAAGATTACTGTTGAATCTCGAACAATAATTTCGAAAGATTCAAGAACTCGAAGGATTCCCTTTTGAAAGATCCTTATCTTTCGAGTTAAATCCCTATCTTTCGGACACTTATCTTTCGAATAGATTCCTTTATCGAAAGATATGTCTCAGACTTCGAAGGATGGATCGAAGGATAATAATCTTTCGAGCTTTCCTTGATCGAAAGATAGTCGAAAGATGATCTTTCGATGTCGAAAGATATCTTTCGAGACCTTCTGACACAACTGACGCTGATATGACAGGTTGGTGAAAAGGTGATGGGTTGGTAAGTCAACTTTCGGCAAGACGGTATGTGCAGGTTGTACTTTCCCACCAACTTTGAAAAGGTTGCCCAAAAAGGATAACCTTATCCTAAAACCAGTCACCGGAACTTTAACCGGAATATTCGTCGGAAAAACACCAAATCACTTAAACAAGTTTAAAGTTACCCAACCCACTTATGAACACTCCCGGTAAGTTTAAAACACGTTTTCCAGTTTAAAAGAGTTTAAAAGTGTAGAAAAACCAACAAAAACGGGTGTTAAACCAAGTGTTCAAACACACACCAAGAACTTGAATAACCCGGTTTTAAACAAGGTAAAGAGCCAAGCTCTGATACCACTTGTAGGTCCCTTTGTCGGAGGATGACGAACCTCAAACCTTGTTATACTAACCCACTAGCGAGTGCGGAATCCAAGCTAGCAAGCAAACCGAGATTAAGCAAGTATAAACACAACACACAAGGGTTCACCGATTAACACCAATGTATTAATGCAAATGAAGGTTTCGGTTACAAGCACAATGTTTACAAATCTAACATGTAAACTCTCAAAGTGTGTGTGTGAGTTTCGGACAGAATGCTCTCAAAGCTCTCAATCTTTCTGTCTGTGTGCATCTCTTGAACTCAACACACTGCATGGGAATTTATACCCAGCCCATGATGTCTGGTCCGAAGGATCCGATAGATGGTCCGAAGGATCATCTATCGATGACAAGGCATTCGAAGGATCTGCAGGGACCTCGAAAGATCACCTTTCGAGGTCTATCATTCGAAGCCTATCTTTCGATGCCATCGAAGGATCTACAATATCCTTCGATGAGCTATCCTTCGACACAGAACATCCTTCAACATTTACAAACTGTTGTCCAAGTCAAACCGGAGGATGGTTGACTTGGTCAACTTACAAGACTGACAAGGACATCGTTTACATCGTGACCGAATACAGACAAAGTACAGACACAAGTGCACCAACAATACTGTTTCATCCTTAACTCGTGTGATTGAAGGATGCCTAAAAGTTCTTCTGTAGAAACTGTTGTTAGATCTTTTGATTCTTCTATTGCCACCACTACGGATTCATATTTCCTAGTAAGACTTCGAAGAATTTTTTCAACAACACGTTGTTCGGTAATATTTTCTTCGTTTAAACGTAACTGATTCACTATGACAGTTATTCTATTCATATAATCCTCTAATGTCTCGTTTTCTTTCATTCTAAGTGCATCGAATTCACATCTTAGGGTTTGGAGTTTTACCGTTTTTACTCTTCGTTCTCCTCTGTATGCTTTATGTAACACATCCCACGCTTCTTTTGAAGTTCTGCATATTGCTATTCTTTCGAATACACTTTCATTGACCGCTTGAAAAATAATATGTAGTGCTTTCTTATCCTACTTGATTTTTTCTCTGTGTGCATCTCGATCATTTTCTGAAGCATTATTAGGCAGATCGTTGTATCCTTCTTCCACCATACTCCAAAGATCTTGTGATTCTAACAGAACCCTCATTTGAATATGCCAGTGGTAGTAATTCTGGCCTAGTAATTTTGGAATCTGGATCTGTATTCCTCCGTTTGTTGTCATGATTCAGAATGAATTCGATATTTCTTGAGATGAATCGGTCTGGCTCTGATACCAGTTTATTGGGTATAATGTAAATTAGGGTTTTGAGAGTAAACGTATTCTTGTTCTGTATTCAGAAATTGGTAATCTGTACATGATTACATTTGTCTTACATATATACATGAGCGGTTACTAGATCTCCTACATAATCGATGAATAAAAAATAAAGAATAACCTTATCCTAACTTAAAATGTGACATATATTAATATAAGATATCTAGCTTATATCTTCTAATAATATAGTGAACATGGAATTTTGCATCCATTCTAGATTATTCTCAGCGATTACATCCTGAGGAACGCCCGAAAAAAATGGCATGATCTTTAAGATTGATTACTCTTGTGAATGGTAACCTAAAGGTGAATCGTCGTGTCATCTGGCCAGGGCGATGTCCAATAGTATTTGTAGATGAGCAAATTACAAGAATAGTCTTTAAGTTTGTATCGGATTGCAAAGTGTGTCCTTTAACTTAAATAATTACAGAAAACCTACTTAATGTTTACAAACCCTAACACGTTAGATCCTTTACCTCAAACTCTGTTAATTTTTACAATTAACTCAAGTCGGCCCACGTGAGGGCATTAAAGTCTTTTAACCTACCCTTCTTCTTTCCCTCTATTCAAACCCCAAAACCCCTCATTCATTCACATCATCCCCCAACCCGTCCTTTAGGTTTAAGAGCAACGATTCTTTTATAATGTCGCAATCGGAGGGATGGTACTTACGAGAATCGATTAATCACGAACAAGTGTTGCTACTATACGATAATGTACCCTCAATTTCTTCTTTTTGTTGTTGTTTTCATTGTAATCAGTGAGGAAGTTGTAATACGTAATACTGATAATGTTCAAAATTGTTGAAAAATGCAGATGGCTTCCGCTATATTTTCACCTTAAGGATTCATCATTGTAACACCCCGACCGCGTAAAACAACAAACCGCGACAGAAATGTCGGGGAGTCACGTTACAGAAATTTTTTCAAACACATGGTATACAAGGTTTTGTTTTATTTAATTAATAGTTTATATTGTCTTGAACATAAAATTCTAACAACATACAACAATTTTCTTTAAGTTTTTAAAGTAAACTAAGGCCTGAGTCTCTCCTATGTGTAGCATGCTTTAGCAAATCATACATTAGCACCTGAAACATATGTGAAAATAAAGTCAGCATGGAAAGTGAGTAACATAGGTTTTGTGGTAAAGACTCATGGCTTTGAGTGTTAAAAGAAAATGTTTAAGTGATTTCAAAAGTAGCCATAAATATAAATATCTCGGTCAAAAGTGATTCTTTTATAAAACCATATGAAAATCATTCGATTTAAAAGAAAATAATGAATGGTTAACTTAATAACCAATTGTGCCTTTGTAATAATTAATCAAAATGTATTGTCTTAATTAAACCAATAAAATGACTTCCCTTGTGTAAACCAACAAATGACTTGTCTTGTATAAACCAAATATCTTGTCTAGTCTTGTATAATTCAACAAAATGTCTTGTTTAATAAAAAAGTTTTGTCTTGTATAAAACAATTGCTTTTATTGTATAAAACAAATATGAATTGTTTGTGAATACATTCAAGCCTTGTCGACTGTCGGACAAACCTTTATAAAGACAAAGGTTTATCAATAATGTCACTCAGTTTCTTTCATTCCCAGATGTAACTTCCAAACAACCTAGGAAGCGAGAATGGGGTTGTCAATCCTATGGTACCATAACATACTATCGGTCGGCATGATCAGTGTTAATGAATGTATCATTGTTGAGTTCAACGCACCATTAAGTCTAGTACAATGTAAGCATGTTGTGTAATGTTTTGAAGCCATGTATACTAGGTATTTAAACCATGTATACTGTTTTGAAACCATGTACTATGTATACTAGGTAATTAAACCATGTATAATGTTTTGAAAACATGAAAGTAGTGATAGGCACATATGAATCACCCCAAAACATTTTAAAAACGTAAAAGAGGGGACTATGTAGTCACTTGGATTGCGTATATGTCTTGTTCAATGATTAAGCAAAGCTCAATGGTTCAGAGTTTCCTAATATGTTGGATATCTATATGTTAGTGTATAATGACTTTAAACGAAGAATCGGATAGATTGAGGTTTATAAACCAAACGAGTGTTGGGTCTTATATAATATGGTTCACATTCTGACTGGAAAGGGTTCCTAAGTGCTTTGACCCGATACGACTTGTTAAAGTGGTTTACGCCACATTAACGGGTCGTATGCGTAACTGTGGGTTCGGATGGTTAAATAAGTCCTATGACGAGTCTAATATGTCAAAAAAGTTTAATAATGTTGTGTGATTAGTTTAGATGTCAAAACAATGGTCTTATATGCTTAAAATTATTTTATGCTCCAAAAGGGCATTTTCGGCAATTTAAAAGTACATAAAATCGACTCGTCATATGACTAACCAAACGACATGACCATAAGGTATAACCTCAGAGGGTTATTCCCTATATTACTATGGTCATAAAAATGCGATTGGTCGAATCCTAAGATTGATCAAATGGGTCAGATTCGAAGGTCAAAGCGGTAGTCAAACCGCTCGACTTTCGACTAAGGAAAAAGCACAAAACTAGAAATGATGAGCTAGACATGTTGGAATATGTCTAATAATGTTATAAAACTGATTTGGTGTCAAAGGTTTAAGTTTTAATACCCGAAAATGTTTTCGTCGTAAAATGCACTTTTGACTTTTATTTCGTAAAAGTTTGACTCGTCATTTTGCCTACTAAACGTGATAATCAAAAGGTGCAATTGCAAGGGATTAATACCTTCGTGATTACTATCATGTTGCAAAGTTCAATTTGAACTTTGACTTGACCAAAATGGTTAGAACCGAAAGTCAAACAGAAAGTCAAATTGTTTGACTTTTTGCTCATAAATAGCCAAATAATGAAATAGACTTGGAAAGAGCACTTACTTGTGTTGAAGAACACTTTCAGAACTCAGTAGGAGGCTTCCAAGGACCGGAAACAAACTCTAAAGAGATGGGAGAAAGAATTTGGAAATGAGCAAGTTGAAATGAATGAGGACAAGGCTATTTATAGTGATCAAAGGATCACCAAATCAAGCCAAGTGTCCCATGAGGTGTTAGGGACTGATTAGTGGCATTACACATGTCCAAACGAGGTGAAATGGTGGAAATTTCATGAGCTTGGAGGCTAAGGAAAGAACAGGCTGCTGCCAGGTAAGTTCTGCTATGCTGGGCACAGCTTACGGACCGTATGGGGTCCAGGCTTACGGTCCGTAAGCCTTGTGCAGAGCAAATGTTTTGCAATTTGGCAGTTTTGGCCCCTGGACTTGTATTATCGCATTTTGTCATTTTTAACCCCTTTTATCCTAATATTTAGGTTATATAAAGGTGTTAAGGCATGTGTGACTTGGATTTTGTTTCGGAAATGTTACGAATATCATTTTGCTCGATCATTCGATTACGCATTTCATAAATAAAATATAACATTTTATTAAACACGAAAATGATCGAGATTGTACAATGTTCAAAAATTGCAAATGTCACAATCATGGTGGTAGGTTAACAAATCCTCTAGCTCGTACTTATGTTGGAGGTAAGATTAACTATGTGGACCTTATTGATATCGACTTATTCTCAGTGCATGAGGTTTCCTTAATGATAAATTTGTTAGGCTATTCCGGAACTGATCATATATTATACCAATACTTACATTCTGAAAAAGACTTAGATAATGGTCTTGAAGACCTAAGTAATGACAGTGATGCTTTAAGGTTGGTTCGACATGTAGAAGAGCATAAGGTCATTGATGTGCATAACCAATATGGGTTAAAGAACATAAAGGAGTATTTCACATCACCAACAAAAAGACAGCTTACTATTGAAGAGATTGATGATTGTAGGATCAAATCGAGCTAAAAGTCTAATTTTGATAAGAATTAAAGATGAACACACACAAAAAATATATCTTGAGAACCCTTGGATAATGATTTGCAAATGATAATACAAATTAGCTCCCAAATTTCCCTAGAATGTGTGTTACTAAACGCTAATCATCTCTATCTATTTATAGCCTAAACCACTTAGGCTAATTACATTTAGGCCCCAGCTAGAGTATAATTAACAACTCACAAAAACTATCACTTAAACATGCTTAGTCTATAATAATATTAAATATATTTTGTCTACACAAAATATATTTAATTAACCGAAACAATATAACGATCATATCCCGAGCTTTCACAAGCCGATCTTTTCACCAGATCTTCTTGTGTTGACTTGCACTTTGACTCGTTGCGTTGACTTTGTTGACTTGACATTGTTGATAGCATTAGACTACCAAATTAGACCCAACAATGATCCTGGACCTTATGCTTTTGTCCCAGCAGCAATAGTCTTTAAAAGTGTGGCCGGACAATCAAATACGACTGGACAATCTGGTGGGACTAGTCAATCAGGTGAGGTTGGGCAATCAAGTAGTGAGATTGGGCAGCCAAGTGCATTGGAAGAAGAAGACATTGGTGACTTGGATTATGGTGAAATGTTTTCACATGATATCCAAGATGATATAGTAGAGGATAATGTCCAAGAGGATACTATGGTTGATAATGTCCAAGATGATCAGGAAGATGATAATGTCCAAGATGATCAGGAAGATGATAATGAGCATGGAAGTGATCAAGATAAACATGGAAGTGATTAGAATGATAGTGATAGTGATAGTGAATTCATTGTTGATGAAGATAATACTATGGTTGATTATAAAGTTATGTGACAGATTATAGGTTGAATATTGACTTAGATGTAGAAGACAATATCAATGTCATTAATCAACAAGATTTAGATTTGGGAGATGGAGTGTTAGACAATGACAATTTTCAAAGTGGGTCAAATTTTAATGATGTTAATACTAGCATTATGAGTCCCAACTTAAAACCATTAAAAGGGCACATGAAAATAAGGCAATTAAATTTTTACCTAGGCCAAGTATTTGATACTAAACAAGAAGAGAAGAAGTTGGTTAAAAAGCATTCTCTAGAAAATAGAAGGTTGATTCAAATTGTGAAGATGATACCACTAGGGTAAGGGTAGTTTGTCATGGCCTTCTACCAGATTTTGATGTTGATGAGAAATGAGAATGGTGTCCATATTGATAGTCAAAGAAAAGGACGGTCACGCAAAGAAAAGGTGGCAGATCTGGACAAAGCAGATCCTAAACCAGCTAAGCGGTCTTGAAAATGGTTCAACACGATAAAGGTGGTTTCATTTGATTCCAGTACAATTGATAAAGCGTCAATGATTATCCAAATATTGAAACTAAAGATATAATAATGGCCGACAAACAAACTAAAATATAAATGATAAATCAAATAATAATAACTATAATAGACATTAAACTCTATATGTAACGGTTCATAACCCTGCAGACCGGTTTGCATACTCCTGAACCAATGCGCCAAACAGCGAAGGTCTCTCAATCAGCCGTGAAGGTTTATCAAATTCTTTAGCATAACCTGTTTCCAACAAACGAGTTCAAGTTCAAAACCACAGATTTAACATGAACGTGTATTTAAGACAAGAACAAGAGCTACCTGCATCAATGACTAGAACACGATCACAGTCCATAACGGTTGGTATTCTGTGAGCAATGCTGATGATGGTACAGTCAGCAAAGTCCTCGCGTATGATCTTCTGAATTACAGCATCTGTTTGTGAATCCACAGAAGCCGTTGCTTCGTCCATGAACAACAGCCTGCTATGCTTTAGCATCACTCTTCCTAAACATAGAAGTTGTCGTTGTCCCACGCTCCAGTTATCGCCATTATCAACAACTAAAGAACAAAAAAACATGAGTTTTGATTCTATGAACTAAGAAAATGTATCTTCGGGTCGGTTTCTAGTACCTGCAGAATCTAGTTTACCAGGTTTTGAAGCGACAACATCGTTAAGCTGGCATCGTTCAAGACTCTGCAAAACAAATTCTCACATCAGATGAACCAATGGAAAAAAGGCCATGGGGAAAGAATTTAGCAAGAATTTATAAAAACAGATTATATATAAGATTACCCTCCAGATTTCTTCATCGGAATGTTGACCAATGGGGTCAATATTGCTTCTGACAGTGCCTTCAAATAGGATGGGTTCTTGAGGAATGATCCCAAACCGTGACCTGAGATCATGCAATCCGAGGGTCGAGATGTTGATGCCATCAATGGTTATACTTCCACCAGATGGCTCCACCAACCTAAACAGAACTTGGATCAGAGTTGATTTCCCACCACCAGTTCTACCAACCACACCAATCTTTTCACCTCCTTTTATGCTTAGGGTGATCCCTTTGATCACTAAAGGCGTGTTTGGACGATATCTAACCTGTTATAAAATAACAAGCAATCAAGAACTTTAACTGAAATCACCCTTCAGAACTGATACGTGTTTGGATTTAAGATTACATATTATCATGTTGGCATGTTACCTGCAAATCTTTGAGCTCTACATTGCCATGAGAAGGCCACTTTGAAGGAGGGGTGTTGTTTTTTTTCACCCATTCGGCTTCTGAAGGTATGTTAGTGAACTGTTTAATTCTTTCAACAGAAACCATCCGGTTTTCTACAAAACAGCTCATGTATATAGCCCAAAACAATGCTCCGTTGAGTGACAATCCGTACGAGAGTGATAATCCAACATTTTCTGTAAACCATGTCATGATTAGTTATCTAAAGTAGCAGAAAGAAGATGGTGATTTAGATGCATATATACCTGGTTTAACAATGCTACTAGGCAAGAGGATCATGAAAGTAGTGGAAATACATAGAAATAAGCTTCCAATGAACTCCAAACGAAATCCTAACCACTCATTCGATGCGTTGTTGTGGAAATCATTTCGCAGATTTCCGTTCACACGATCAACATTTTCTTGAACAAATCTGTCCTGCTTCCTAAAACACCTTATCGTCATAACGCCTGAGATACTCTCTGAGAAATGGTGAATAACGGGCGCTTTTGTGATCGAGTCAAGTCGTGTTATTTCACGAGATGTTGCAAGAAAGAACCCCTGAAAAAATCAGTTCATAAGTTCAACTGTTCAAATCTAGTTATTGTTCACTAACTACATAACATAAATGAAACATACCCGGTACCAGATATTGAGCCAACCGAGTGGAATCAGTAAGAACACAGTTGGCCATGCGTACTGACAAGTGATTATAATAATGCCAATTAATGTTATGTACATAGAAAGAGTCAGGGCTGTTGTGAAAGGAAGGAATATGTCGATGTTGGTTTGATCACTCGATGCCTGAAAAGATTGAATGAAAAAGCGTACGATCATTCAATAACTGTTTGTTGTTAGTCCGGCTTATATTTGCACAAAAAGGAAAGTTATGAATCTTTACCCTACTAAGGATCCTTCCAGAAGGTGTAGTGTCGAAAAATGACATTGGAGCATGAAGTATGCTGTTAAGAATCTTCTTAAAGAAAATCTGACAAGTTTGAAGCCCAAGGACTGTTGAAGAAATAACTCTACCAAATACCATAAGGAACGAAACACCGGCTATAGCTGTATAAACTTCTATAAACAGTGAAGGGTTGAAGGAGGCGGCGCGATCATCAGAAGTTTCATATGCCAACCAGTAATCACTTGACATCTGTGCGGCTTGCCACAGTAATGAGAACAACAAAACAATAAGCACACCCCACCATCCGAACGCCTCAGTGACATAAACCTTATAGACACCTAAGCTGATTCTTCCTGTTTCCCTCTCCTCTTCTTTGATTAGCTTTGATGTTCCTATGATAGAACTCGATTTGGATCGTTCTAACGCCTTTTGATCTTCTTCCCGAGGATGTAGACTTGGAGATTTTTGAAGAGGTCTAGGGGAGATGTTATCTGATGTAGTAGGCTCCATTTCAACTAGCTGCATGGAGGTCTCATGAGCGGAAACTAAATTTTTGAAATCCATACCAGATTCTAGTAGTTCATCATACTTTCCTGATTGAACAATCATCCCATCTCGCATAACCTAACACAGTTCAAGTTAAAACGAGAACATACAAACAATAAACAATATCCGAGATTATGATACTTACTAAGATCAGATCAACATTATGGAGGAAATCGACTTGGTGAGTAACCAACAAGATAGTTTTGTTTCTAAGGGCTCCCCTCACACACTCCTGCAAAGATAAGATAAATAAATAAATAAATAAATAACAAAACATTAGATTTTGTACATCAATATTAGTGCATGAACATTGATCCTACAATAATTACCTTGAATATTTCTGAACCCGTGTGAGCATCAACGGCGCTAAACACATCATCAAGAAGATAAATGTCACAATCTTGATAAACAGCGCGTGCAAGTTGAATCCTCTGCTTCTGACCACCACTGAGATTAATCCCACGCTCTCCGATCTCGGTTTGATCTCCAAATTCCATCATTTCCAAGTCTTTCTCCAAGCAACAGTTTTTTATTACTTCCTTGTATTTCTGTCTGTCCATTGGCAAACCAAACAAAATGTTCTCTTGGATCGTCCCATTTTGAATCCATGCCGTTTGTGCAACATATGCGGTGCTCCCACATACCCTCACCTGTTATAACATCAAAAGAAAGAAATGTTGGGGATCAGAAGATGTTTGTGCAGCGGAATTAGTGACTGAATTGAAGTGCTCATGCATGATTGAACCGAATTGAATAGGCATTATTTGAAAGGATGAATGATAAATGATGATGTTAATGGACAATTCAAACGATAGTAAGAATGTCTTGATAGCCGGACATATTGCCGGTAATACAATATATATATGCATTGTTTTGGCGGTTGTTTTTGGCGGGTAACTGCCTCCGGCAGTTATTCGAATTCTTTTACCCGCTTATCATCAGCCAATGCACACTCCTATCATCTAATCGTTCGAGTACTTATAATACATAATTATCCTACTTAGTAAATCCGAATAAATACATAATTAACATAACTAAGTTTAATAAATATGTCTAACATAACCCCCTTAAACTTGGTTATGTTTAAAAGTTTTCTCCATCACACTCCGGTTTGCTTCTTCGACTGCCCATCTAGCATAGTTGAAGTTAAACCGCTTCCTTTTCTTTCCTTGATTCCAATCAGCATCATCAACTCCAGCGAAGAGAGCAACTTGTCCTGAAACTGCAGATTGTGGGTAATCGTTATCTGCCCTTCTTGCTTCTCTGTGAAAATCCGTGGATGACCCTCCTTCTTCATGCACTACCTTCTTGTCCTGCACATTTCCTTGTATTGTTTTGTATTTATAATAGTATTCTAGGATGTCGAGATACATGGCATAAATGACCCTCATGTAATCTCCATCATCGTAATCAAATCCTAGATCTTTTGCAATTGCAGGCCACAAATTTTCCGTAGTGACTTCCTTGTATCCACCGTCGATTGCCACCAGTATGTATAAACCTAACAGGTTTATCCTCTTCTTGTTTGGAGCAAATGGTGGAAGCGGTCTTGTGGTTAATCCCATAAAATCATACAGGAACCATTTGACCATTTCCTCAAATTTCATCTCCAACATGTGTTTGTATTTAAACACAAATTCTCGATCATCAAGCAAGTCCAGAAAGGATTTGCAGTCAGCGAATTCATGAAATTCCATCTCTTTAACGATCATCATATTCCAGTCAGGTTCTTGTGCCGATAGATCCAGTTCTTCAAAATACGAATTCAAATACCTTTCTTTGAATTCATCATCATACATACTTTCTTCTATAATACCCTGTTTTTCTTTTAACCCAATTTCTTCTTCCTTTGTCAACCCACTCGCATCGTTCACGGAATTATCAACCGGAATAGAGAACATAGGATAAATTTTACAAGTATCACCGTTTTTGTTAACAGTGAATCCTTGCATTGTTAATTGATCCATGCTCAAAACATTTCGGTCTAATTCCGGAGAATAGAAGACACTTTGAATTCTCATAGTTTCGTTTCCAGTTTTGATTTCAACCGATCCAACCCCACGTGTAAACAAAAAATTGTTTTCCCCGGATTGTGTATCAACCCCGATAATATGTTTTATACGTTTGAATACGTTTAAATTTCCAGCCATATGGTGTTTAATAACAGAACTAACGTACCAAATATCGCTCCATAGCCCTCCTTCGGTACCGACTACAATCATCTCTTGATGATTACTGCTATCTCTCCCTTGATTCTGTATTCCCATGTTCACCGCTTGCCGGATCAACTGAGTCGCTTCATCAGTTTCCTTCTTGTTACACGCGTAGATTTGATGCCCTGGTTGATGGCAGTAGAAACATGTTTTCTCACGTTGAAATCGCTTGTTCTTATTCTTCATTTCATCCGTGCAGTGTTGACAAGGCAACACTGTGGATGATGATTTGATTTCAATCATCTTCTTCCCCGGTTCCGCTCTGATACCACTATGTTGGGGATCAGAAGATGTTTGTGCAGCGGAATTAGTGACTGAATTGAAGTGCTCATGCATGATTGAACCGAATTGAATAGGCATTATTTGAAAGGATGAATGATAAATGATGATGTTAATGGACAATTCAAACGATAGTAAGAATGTCTTGATAGCCGGACATATTGCCGGTAATACAATATATATATGCATTGTTTTGGCGGTTGTTTTTGGCGGGTAACTGCCTCCGGCAGTTATTCGAATTCTTTTACCCGCTTATCATCAGCCAATGCACACTCCTATCATCTAATCGTTCGAGTACTTATAATACATAATTATCCTACTTAGTAAATCCGAATAAATACATAATTAACATAACTAAGTTTAATAAATATGTCTAACAAGAAAGTTTACCCAATGTTTACTTGAATTATCGTGAAGTTTGATTGTGTACCTTTCCGGAGATTTTGTGCATTTCACCAATAACGGATGAAAGAAGAGACGACTTCCCGGACCCCACAGTTCCAACAATTGCTGCAAGTTCACCTTTCTTGATCTCAAAGTTCAAATTCTTGACTACAGGACCATCAGCAACTTCATCATCCCAGCTAAAAGACCCATCTCTGACCTCAACCGCCATGCTGCCACTGCAAGCCTCCTGCCTCTCCACTGCTCCCTCATCGAGCTCCTTACTCAGCATGAACCCGTCCAATCTTCCCAACGAGATCATGGCCTGTGACAGGGCTATCATGGACTGAGGGAATGTACGGATCGGCTCTTGCAAGTTCTTGAACAAAGACATGGCAGTGAAAACTGTCCCTGCATCAAGTGGGACACCAAGAAATATCGCGCTCCCAAATGTGAGCGAAGAAATAAACAAAGGGGTACTCCATAAGACGATCATGTTTCCACCAATGGAGATCATGAATTTGGCAAGCCACCCGTATTCAGACTCACGAAACGCTTGAATCCTCTTGTTGAAATGTTCCTCCCATGCTTGGAACTTGATCACCCTCATGTAGTTAAGCATCTCATTTGTTGCTTTCATCCTCAAGTCGCGATTTTGCATTATATTGAACTGGAACCTGTTGTTCCTTCTAGTACCGAAAATCACATAGATCATAACCAGTAAGAGTCCAATCAACGCGACCACAGTTGACAGGCCAATGCATGTATAAAGAATACTTAATGCCACAGAAACTTGGAGGGGCATAAGCCAAATAGCATGCAAATGAAGCATCATATCAGAGAGCTGTTGAGCATCTACAGCCATGTAGTTTACTATCTGTCCCACACCATGTGATTGTCGAGCTGAACACGAGAGGCGTAGCCCCTTTTTGTACAATGAAGTTATCAGCGTCGACCGGATCAACATTCCAAGCTTCTGGGAATGGAAATTGAACTGGTGGGATGACAAAACTTCAACAAATTTTGCAACAAGAAGGGTTAGTATCAAGTAATACCCCTCATATGCCGATGTTCTCTTTCCCGAAGTGTAATCCACAAATCTTTGGATCAACAACGGTCCCACGTACATAACCGAGAGCCTAACTATTGCAAGGAACGCGTTGAAGGCGGCATGTTTCCAAAAACACCGAATCAGCGTGGCTCGAACAGGATGTTTTGAGTTTTCATGATCTTTAGGCCACTTTTCTTCAAAAAGCTTAGACATTTTCTCCGCCCGATGCTCTGGAGAAAGCGTCGGGATGTCTTCGATTTTCAGAGGCGTTCGGTACCCTTTCGTCAACAACGGATTCATCCATATCCAGAAGAATTTCGACACGATTGAAGCCGACGCCCATCCACTTACATTAGATGACTTATGCAACTCATCATCATCGGATACTTTACCATTACCGTTTCCATTTAGTGATACAGATTCTGTTGTCACTGTGATCCCAGTCGAGCTGGTTACCGAAACAATGAGCAGGAAAACCGAAAACGGTAAAGATACCACCGAAATAACGTCGTCAGATACGAACGATGAAGCATTTCCGCTACCCGAAACTAACCGGATGATCCCGGAAGAAGCCAACAAAGCAATGACAATGAAATTTACTCCCCAGAAAACACGAAACGAGACCGGGTGAGTAACAGCATGAAACTTCTTCTCATGGATGATTAAAACAGTAACAACCAAGAAAGAAACTGCTTGAACCAACCAAGAGATTCCATCTATCTGCTTCCATGGGGACTGTGTGTTTCCTATGAACCCCAAAACTGATGAAACAGTAGACAAAACAGTTAAAACGGTTGTAACAACCAGAGACAACTTAAACCAAATGTTTGTAGTAACAGTGGTTCTCTTTTTAGCAATAAGAGGTTCATTAACAGAAGATGTGTTGGAGGTGAATCTTGAATAGAGTTTTTGAACAGCAAAAACAAAGAGGGTGAACAAGAATATGAGATCAACGGTGGATAAGAGTGCTCTTTGTGGGCATGGTGAGAACAAGATGAATCTCAGCCATTGAAGTATGAGTGAAGCTCCTGAGATGTTTTCTGGTATGACAGAAGTTGAAGAACATGAAACAGAAGATACCCAAGATGAAGATGACGTCATGTTTGATTCAAGATCAAAATTTACATCTTCTGAAACTCATGAATCAATGGATGAAGTGCATTGTGTGAATATATGTATAAGAAGTAGAGTAAACACATGGGTCAACGAGATAGTACGACTATTCAAATGTGGCGTCGTTTAACTATGGTTCTATGAAATCTTCTTGTTTTATTTCAACTACAAATACAAATACAAGTATAACTTTGGAACCAAGAGACTGACAACAAATAAGACGAAAGATGGCTATAAAAAATCTTTGGGGATTCTGTTGGTTAACGAAGATAACTAGTTTTTTTCACATCGCGCGATGCGGCGAAATCGAGAAAATGATAATATAAAACAAACATGATTTGAAAATAAAACATGTTGTTTAGAAAGTTAAACCATTAGAACGGTTTAGTTTGTCATTGTAGCGTTTTATGATATCAAATAGATACTTTATTTTGAGTACATTTTCGTTTTTAACAAAACTTATAACGGAATGTCGAGGGAAAAATCAAACACATTTACGTACTTAAGTTTTAGAAACAAGTTATAAACGTAAATTATTAAAGAAGTATTAAATTATTTGATAAATTAATGTATATTCTAAAAAAAAAAGAAAAAGGAATCATTAAAAAATGGTAAAGGAATATATAGTTTTAAAAAAGAAAAAAAATTATGTTATTAAAAGTAAATATAATAATAAACTATTATAATATATTAAATAAAATAATAAAAAACTATATATTTATTATTTTAAAAATAAAGTTACTTTCTATGTATAATTGTTAACTATATATTAATACTTCAAACGGCAGAGTGATAACATATTTTTTCATTTCACTATTAAAAATTCTTGTATATTATTTGTTAATTCTTGTAAATTATATGTTAACTTTTTTAAAATTAACACGAGTTTTGTCGACTCTTGGATGTTGTATACAGGGGTTGTAAACGAAATTGTGTTGAGACTTAGAGAGTAGCTCGTGTAAGCTCTATTTTGGCTTGTTTCGAGCTCTATTAATAAAGTTTGAACTTGACTTGGAAGTAGTTTTTTAAGCTCGAGCTCGGCTCATTTATTATTTACTAATTACTTTAGTATTTTATTACTTTGGCCACAATTAAAACCGTGGAAACCATCACTATGAAGGGAGGGAAGGAGAAGTAGAGGCATGCCAAAAAATCAGCAAAATCTTTTGAGGAACTTCAAAGGGTAATCATAAAGAGACGTAGTCATGCTTGTGATAATCATCTTTGAAGGCCAAAGACTAATACAATTTTGGTGCTACATGGAAATATTATTACCTATATTTTGGTGTTACATGTAAAATCATTTTGTAGCCTTGCCTAACCTTGTGGATACGTATGTATGTAGTAAATTCATTTTGTTTGTATGTTGCAAACAAGTTTTTGGTAAACTTTGTTTGGTTACTTTTGATTGGAAGCAATTGAAAGATGTGGCGCATAAACTTGAATTCTTCGTGTTACTTATCTACTAATAATAATAATAAATTAATACGCAACTAATTATGAGGTTATAAATGATCAGATGCTTTTATGCATAACACAACTGTGGTTAGTTCTTCACTTTACTTGTAATCATAAGTCAATTAGGTTAATTTTCTATATTTGGTGGGTCATACTAATAATTATTTGTTGTTGGAAGTGGACTTTGGTTGCAAGGTTCTGACTGTTGTTCATATAACTTTGGGTTATAATGATATGTGCCAAATAAGGTGTAGTGGCACGTTGGTATGTCTCTACTTATATTCTTTTTCTTTTCATAATAATTAGGTATATGTGGCACATTGGGACAACTGTGGAAGGCTACTCATCAAAAACTGTGAAAGTGAGTTCATTTTCTTGCCCATTTTCTCGGCTGCCAACTGTCCTCTCTGAAAAATCATAAATAAAAAAAAAACACAAGATAAAAATTTTAGGCCCTATTCACAAATTTCCATGTATTATAAACTCATCAATTATCTAATTACTAGAATTTATATGAAAGTAATTTAAATAATTATTTTTAGCTAAGTTTGGGTAGTAATTTATTAATTAAAAGGAAAGATGTAGCCGACAAAAATAGACATTAAATACCATGTCAAGCTAACAAAAAAGAACAAAACATGATGCTAAAATAGAAAATTTGGAGACACCAGGATTAGAACTCAGGTCTCCTTGTTGTTTAAGCAAGGCATTAACCACCCTGACAAAAGCTTGTTTGTGTTATCTATTGATTCAATGCATAGATATTCTTGCTTATACAACGTAAATTATATACAAAATTAAAAGGATTTGGACCCCCGAAGGGTTTGGGTCTTGTGCCATCGCCCACCCTGCACCCCCTCCGGGCCGGCCTTGTTGCCAATGCTATTTACTATACCTCTATTCTGATGCCTTTTTTAAAGGCTAACGAACCTTTCAAATTGGGTACTTGTCAAGTGCGGCCTTAGAGATGAGCGGGGAGGATTACCGGCCAAGTCACGTTATTTTAAAAAAAAAAACATATCTATTATATATAATAAATGAAAGTGATTTGGGCCACGTGTCACTTAATTAGGGCATCCTCAATTCTGTTTTCCCGCCCAACAGTACCACACTTCCATCCCTTTTATACTCCCTCTGTCTCTTTTTTTCCTTTTCAAAACCCTAGATCTGAATCTTCTTCTCCTTCTCCTTCTCCTCTACTCTTCTCCCTTCTGAATCAAAGATCAAACCAAATCATCTCATCATGAATCATTCGAAGCGTCACCAGGTAAGCCCTATATCTTCATTTATTTCAGTATTGTAGCCCTAATTTTGGTTGCGATCCTAACTCGGTTTTCTTGATTTTGTAGCCCTAATTCGACATTGAACCTAAAATTGAAGAACACGTAACTCGAAATCAGCCTTTGTAATTTTCATGTCTGATTATACCATGAAGAGGTAATATCTGGCTTTTGTAATTTTCATCCCGAGCTATAGTTGGGAAGATTCTTTCATCTTCTTCGTCGGCAAGGTTCTTCCATTTGAGGTTTGATTTGTATGTTTATAGATCTGTGTTGATTTCTTCTTATTTTCATACAAAGTTTCTAATTAAACCCTAATTTCTACTCCTAATCTCATCATATGGTTCCAGGGTTGTTGTCATCGATGGTCATCAAAGTTGAGATCCGCTTACCTGCGGCTAGATTTCCGCCATGAACTGGTATGTTTGAATATGTCCAGAAACTCAGGGTTTTTTCTTAACGGTGATGATATGAGTACAACATCTGTTGATTATTGATCTGTGAATATGTTCACCGATTATTCTTTTTGAAATTAGGGTTTCATTTACTTGAGATTTGAATCTTCCGATTGTTGAAGCCTTTGAAGCCGATCCTTTTAAATTTCCAGTTCCCGAGGTATGATCTGTTTCTATATGATTTTGAATTTGATTGATTGGTCACTTGCTATTGTTGTTTGATGTTCTTTGTTATTTCATATAATATAATGATTTGTTATACAACTAACTGCTTTCATATTTCATTATGATTTGTATGCTTTTTGGGTTTGATTTTATATTGGTCATCACATTAATGGTGAGTAATCAAGAATATTGGATGGTTTAATTAGTTTTATTTTGGGTATTTTTGGATGATTTCATCCATTTCTTTGGATAGTTCATGATTGAAGATGCAGTTGAAGTTATCATTTGAGTGAAATGAATGTTGATTTATCAGAAGATGCAGTTAAAGGTATCTTAAATAAGGTAATAATTGCATTACATCCCTGTTGAAAAAATAGAATTGATAAATTTAGGGAAAGTGAGGTTGAAAGATGATAACCCAACAGTGGAGATCTCATTTTACAGCTTTGATAAATTGAGCGGTATTCTCATATAATTTTTCCTAGAAGCTTCCAATGAAGAGGCACTTTGGACATCTGTTGTCTTCAAACATCTATTATCTATTATCTATTATATCTATTATATATAATAAATGAAAGTTATTTGGGCCATGTGGACCAAATAACTTTCATTTATTATATATAATAGATAATATATAATAGATAATAGATAATAGATGTTTGAAGAACAACAGATGTCCAAAGTGTTGATTCTTTGGAAGCATCCAGGAACCATTCTCTGAGAATACCCTTGAATTTATCGAAGCTGTATAATGAGATCCTCCACTGTTGGGTTATCATCTTTCAACCTCACTTTCCCTAAATTTATCAATTCTATTTTTCACCAGGGATGTAATGCAGTGGTTCAGTATCTACAGTGGATTCAACATCTACAGTGGATTCAACATCAGGTGTTTGGTTAATTTTTTGTCATGTTTCCTGTTCAGTTTTGATGTTCACTTATCTAATTTTCATTTTATTTTTAGGCTTCTATATGTTTTTGAGTTTGATTGATTGGTCACTTGCTATTGTTGTTTGATGTTCTTCGTTATTTCATATAATATAATGATTTGTTATACAACTACCTGCTTTCATATTTCATTATGATTTGTATGCTTTTAGGGTTTGATTTTATATTGGTCATCACATTAATGGTGAGTACTCAAGAATATTGGATGGTTTAATTAGTTTTATTTTGGGTATTTTTGGATGATTTCATCCATTTCTTTAGATAGTTCATAATTGAATATGCAGTTGAAGTTATCATTTAAGTGAAATGAATGTTGATTTATCAGAAGATGCAGTTGAAGGTATCTTAAATAAGGTAATAATTGCATTACATCCCTGTTGAAAAATAGAATTGATAAATTTAGGGAATGGCTGAAATTGAGCGTGATAGTACCCAACACGTGCAAATATAACCTGCGGTTCTGTTGTCTTCAAACATCTATTATCTATTATCTATTATATCTATCATATATAATAAATGAAAGTTATTTGGGCCACGTAGATCAAATAACTTTCATTTATTATATATAATAGATAATAGATGTTTGAAGAACAACAGATGTCCAAATTGCTAATTCTTTGGAAGCATCCAGGAACCATTATTTGAGAATACCCTTGAATTTATCGAAGCTGTAGAATGAGATCCTCCACTGTTGGGTTATCATCTTTCAACCTCACTTTCCCTAAATTTATCAATTCTTTCAACAGGGATGTAATGCAATTATTCCTCTCAATTAAATAGACCGACCCTTGCTTCCTCTCAAAGGGTTATGGAGTGCTTATAATAGCTGATCATGCTAAGGACTGTTATAACTAACCACTGCTCCTTATAAAGACTGATGGACTTAAAGACTGATGAGGCCTATCCACTGTTGAAGACAAATCCCTGTCAAAGACAAGCACTTATGTATCTCATCTCTGATTATTTGTTTCTTTGTTCTTTGATTATTTGTTAGATGTACAGATTCTACGGAATGTAGTTAAGAGCCGCACATAAATCTGACCAGTTATGGTTTTGGTAAGTATCGGTAAATTGTCTTTGATTTGTTATTGTTTATTCAGATGCTTGCATTGGTGTACCATGTGATTACTAGTAGATTGATTTTGATATGTTTGTAGTTTTTGTTTTTCACAGTCTGTTTTGTTGTTTTATTCACCCATGTTTCATTCATAGATCTCTATAATCCATATTTATGGTTTCAAATCTGTTTCCTGAGTTATTTACAGTTGTATCACACCAAATATTTGTTATTTGTATTGAGTTGGTATATTGGGATTAAATACTAAACTGATGGAATTACAGCAAGTCCAGGTTATGCTTCAAGCTGTCTCGATCTCTTTGGAGCTGGGTAGGTGTCTTTCGGAGGTCTAAAAAACAGAATTGATAAATTTAGTGAAAATGGGGTTGAAAGATCATAACCCAATAGTTGAGGATCTCATTCTACAACTTTGATAAATTCAGGGTTATTTTCAAATAATGCTTCCTAGATGTTTGAAGACCGACAAATGTTCAAAGAAGCAGCCCTGTGGACATTTGTCTGTCTTTGTCGTTCTTCAAACATCTAGGAACCATTATTTGAGAATACCCCTGAATTTATCGGAGCTGTAGAATGACATCCTCCACTGTTGGGTTATCATCTTTCAAATCCATTTTCTCTAAATTTATGGATTCTGTTTTTCAACAGGGATGTAATGCAATGACTCCTCTCAATTGAATAGACGGACACTTGCTTCCTCTCAAAGGGTTATGGAGTGGGTATAACAGCTGTTCATGCTAAGGACTGTTATAATTAAACACTACTCCTTATAAAGACTGATGGACTTAAAGACTGGTGAGGCCTATCCACTGTTGAAGACAAATCCCTGTTAAAGACAAGCACTTATGTACCTAAAGCCTGATCAACGAAAGGAAAACCACTGCTCAGTAGCAGCAGTGGTTCAGCATCTACAGCGGATTCAACTTTAGTATTTATGTATCAGTGTTTCTTATGTAACAGTGTTTAGTGTAGCAGTGGTTCGCTATAGTTTATCTCTCGAGACAAACCCTATACAAACTTAAAGACGAACCATTATCTAACAACAATAGTGGTTCAGCATCAACAGCAGATATTCTACCTTTGTTTATGTTAACAATGTTTATATGTAATAGTATTTATCACATCAGTGTTTTATACTCTGTTAGATTGTTAGATGTCATATCACTGAGATGTTTATATGTAACAGTATTTATTACATCACCCCAGCATGCTAACTGATCTGTACTATAAATTGAACAGCGGTTTGATCTTTATACTACTAAATAAAAATGAAGTACACTTGGATGATTATTAAGCTCCTCATTTTGATTGTTTGGATGTAGTATTCATGAATTTGGTCTTTTCTTGAAAACAGTTGTTTATAGGCCAACTTCTTTTTAAGGTCAAACATTTGTTTAAGCGCAAACATCTGTTTATGTCCAAACAGATGTTTAAGGACAAATATCTGTTTAAGGTCAAACATCCTCAAAATAGTTAAAAATGATAGTTTTCATTAATCCTTAAAAGTCTGTTACAACCACTGTTTTGGTTCAAACATCTGATTGTTAAATGTTATCCACTGCTGAAAGCCAACCTCTGTTTCTTCATTCTTCATGTTGACCACTGACTGACCAAACATCTGTGTTTTAATCACTGTTGGCTATCCACTGATAGTTAAAAAATAGTCACTGCTCACATTTTTATTGTTGACTTCCACTGATATTGACAATCATTGGTTTTCCTAAAAAACATCCACTGCTCACATTTTTATTGTTGATGTGGTTAATTAATTATAGAATGAAATTATAAAATGAAAACTAGAATTACATTGAAATTACAATTTTACCTAATCGTTACATTCCAATGAGATAAGAGTTCCTCGTATTGTTTTGGTGATAAAAATTAAAGTTAAAATAAAAAATAAAAAAACTGTTGTTCAAAATCAGTGTTTTAACCCACTGATGGCTATCCACTGTTAGCTTAAAGTCAGTCACTGTTCTCATTTGTAACCGTTGCAAACCACTGATATTGTTCCATCAGTGGTTTCCTACCAATTGTCCTCCAATATCATCAGAGGTTGACACGTGGATTATACATAGCGGTCAGATCTTTTAGTCTCCGCTGCCACGTCAGCATTCACTTTCCCCCTATAAAACCCTGATCAAAACCCCAAACACTGTTTTTACTGTCGAATCGAATTCAAAATTCCTTTCTCAAAGCAGTTATCATCCATTTCTCTCAAAATCACTCATCCCCTTCATCGTCTTCTTCCTCTCGCAATCATACTCAAATCACGATGTCTCTCCCACTCAAATCCACACATAACTACTTGGGTTACTTGAAAAACCCAGTCACACCGAAACCTTCAATTCCATCATTGATGCTCTGTCGTCTTCAAAGTACAAAACTTTGTTGACTTGTGATGCTCCGATCTACATGGATACCCAGCAAGAATTCTGGAAAAATGCTAAGTTGGAAACTAAGGATAAAAAGCCCTTAGCCATCAATTCTTCTATAAAGGATGTTCCAGTCATAATAACACCTCAAACCATTTCGGAGGTTTTTGAACTCGATGATCTTCAAGGTAAAACATCTTTCCCTAAAACAGAGTATCAAACGGATTTCATTCAAAGAGGTTATGAAGAGGAAATGAAAAAAGACACTTTAGAAAAAGGCAGTTTTCCTCCTGCCACAAGGTTTTTGTTTCATACCCTATTGATGTGTGTCTCAAACAAGACCACTGCTTTCAATGAAATCCCATTGAAGATTCAATATCTGGGTTATGCTATCTTACATGGTGAAAATTTTAACTATTCCCAGGAAATCTTCAATTATCTTGTTACAAATGTTAATAAAAAGGCATTATTGCTCTTTCCAAGGTTTTTAAGTTACTATTTTAAAAAGAAATTTTCAAAAGATAATGCCTATGTGCTTATCCAGGGCAATCCTTTTTCAATAAAGAGCCTCACTTCTGAAACCTTTACAAGGCTGTCAAAAGTTTCCAAAACACAAGCAGAGGTTCCTGAGCAGACTTCAGCAGCTACCACTGCTCCTCAGGCACCTGCTATTGAGCCCACTGCTCAAGGTGATCACAGCAGCAAAACAACTGCTGTGAAACCCCCACCTAAAACCACCAAAAGACCAAAACAGAAAAAATCACAAAAGCCCCCCAAACCCAAAACAAAGGTAACTCTGGAAGATGAGATCCCAGAGCAACTACCAGTGACAACACAAAAGTCACCAATAACCACTGCTGCTAATTCCTCACAGCAGTTGGAAGAAAGATCTCAACCTGAGCCTCAAACTCCTCCTGCTTCTTCTCAAAAAGAATAGGTTGTAAGAACAGGGACACCAAATTATGATGCTCTGGAATCACTTGATTCCATCATCCACCGCCCACTGCCCGGGGCAAATTCGCTTTCTACACCTATCCTCACTTCTCAAATTCCCCCACAAACAAAACTTTTGTTGGATGCAGTTGATTTAGCCCAGACACAAACCAGTTCTTCTCAAACACCTGTTAATGAGAATATACCTCAACAAGTGACTGGGCCTGGTGTCTCAATCATTGTTAACCCACCAACAACTAAGGAGGTTACACTGCAGGAAGTACAAGTATTTCCTGTCAGTAGTTCAAGTGGAGCAGCAACTATAGGTGTTGGATCTAATGATCTACACCTGGCCAGTTGTTTCATCAATAAGACTCCCTTGAAGGCAATTTCCTCTCCAGCAACTCTGATATCCGCTGGTGTCTTTGTTCCAACCACTAGTTCTATTAAAAGGATGTCAATTGCTGAGGAAAGAAGTCCCCAGTACCAAGAAAAAAGGGCATCTGTGGATGACTTTTGGGAAATTTTCCCTAAGTCAACTGCTAATACAACCACTGCTAATGGGAAATCAGATGATCCCATTAACTTGGGTGATGGTTTAATCTACAAGGAATTGACGGAGAGGGTTGACAAATTGGACACATCTGTTGCAGATATTAAGTCAATGCTGCAACAGTTGTTACAAGCACAAAAGGCAACACCCACTGCTGCACCAGATGCAATATCTGCTCCATCATCTGCTCCTACTCCCACTGAGCTTTGGAGTTTATTTCAACCTCTGCTTCACCAACAAAGTGCATATGCTAGTCAGCAACATGAAATACAGGTTCAAAAGATCAGAAATATGATGGAAGCTAGGTTCATGGATACACAAGCAGACATAAAGGCAATCAAGGCCCACTTGCTGAACACCACTGATTCTGCTTCTCCTGCTATCATCTTTGTGGACAACCCACCACCAGCTGATGCCAAAAAGGGGGAGAAAATGAAGCAGCTAAAGAAAAAGGGATATGAAGATGCTTTGTACATTGCACCAGACAAATCCAGTATGCTTGCAGACATCCCTAAACCAGATGGTTCTAAAAAGGTTGATGTGACCTTAAATGCCATTGCTGATGAAAATGCAAGGGTGAAAAGGGATAGAGAGGCAAAGGGAAAATCAAGGTTTGAACAGGAGAAGAAAGTTTATATGGAAATGGAAGTGCAGGGTGTTTCTGAGCCCAAGGATGAAGAAAATCCTGAGCCTAAAAGAAAACAGCTCACTAGAAAAGTAAGGCAATCCAAATCCACACCTCCCAAAAGCTCCACACATCAAACCTCCAAACCAGCAGATGTTAAAACACCTGTTGGTACTTCAGTGGTTTCAACATCTGTTACACCAACAACTACCACCACTTCAACAGACACTCAATCCACTGCCTTACCACAAATCACATCACCACCAAAAACATCCTCATTACCACCAACACCACCTGCCAAAAAGCAGAAGAGTTCAGGTGACACGTCATTTGTTGTAATGGCAACAGTGGTTGAAACACCAGTTGTTTCAACAACTATTAGTCAACCATCTACCACTCAAATCACCACTACTCAACCCACCAAAACACCACCAACCTCTCCAAAACCTAAAAGGAGAAGGATAATTCTGAATGATGACCCTTCACCACCACAAACATCCACACAACCACTGTCCCTTGTTACCATTCCAAATCATGTCCCACTCTCTTCAGCACAAGTCTCAAATTCAAACACTGCCATTTTTCCTGCAGGAGTCCAGTATCTAGTAGATCTTCCAGCAGTTAGAGAGAAGATCAAATCCTTCTACTCTGAAGATGACCCTGCTAAAAGGAACTTGCCATCTGTTGAAGGATATCCAAGGCCTAATAACATTGAAGAATACTTGAAGTTGAAGGCTCAACAAGCAGAGGATATCTCCAAAAGAAATACAGAAGGAAAATCTGACAAAGAGTTTCAAACATACTACCAACATCTGCTAACCCAAGTCAAAACTTTGGAGCAGTTTTCAAAAGATCTCTGTCAACAATTATCAGAAAGATCTGATGAAACCTTGAGTAAAGATTATCTTGATAATATCATGGCTTACAAAAAAAATACAAGGGAGAAAGGTATCACTACAAAGAATGGACCATCAGTGAGCTAGAAAGTGAAACAGCCAGAATTCAAGATATGATCAAAAACAAGGTGAAGCAGACTCCTCCTATCTGGGCAAAGTTTAAGACTAATGAACCAAAAAGGACTCTGCAGCTGAAGAGAATGAAAGAAGAGTTAATAACAGCTGATTTTGGGTCAAGGAACCAAGTGACAAGGTGGTCAGAGGATAAAGTGTTCGCCTCTTACAAAAAGCTGGAAAAATTAAGAAAGAAAAATCCTAATGTTCCACAAAAGCCTGCTTACCCTGAAGCAGTGGTTCCGGCTAAGCCACAAAAGCTACAATTCAGGAGATCTACTGCTTCACCTGCTGCCATCCTTTACCAAACAAGGAAACAAAAGCAGATGGATGAAGAAACAACAGCAGATAAAGCAGCAGGGGATTACCTTGTAAAAATGGGCCTTAAGCAGATGATAGGAGAAAAACTTGAACTGACACAAACTAGAAATACTGCTCTGCCAGTCATTACCAGGCCACCATCTCCAAACTCATCATTAATAAAACCTCTCCCAAGAAACCCACTGGATTCAAAAATACTAAAGTGGAAATCTGACAAACAGACCCACGTATTGACTCTGATCAAATCCAGTGGTGAGGTGAACAAAATATCAAGGGAACAAGCACTGGGCCTGGGTGTTGAAGATCTGCAAGATCTCCTTGATCTTACACTGTGCAGGGATGAGGATGACATAGATTCCTTGGACTTTGAATTACAATTCAAAGGGCAAGTCAGGGAATTATTGATGAGGCAATAAAGATTCACAATGTAGACATCATTGATCGAAATGAGCCTGACTACTTTGGTGAAGGTTGAATAGGGATGTCTGTATTGGAAAGTTATTGTATAAGAATGTCTATTTTTTGTAATTTTCGTTTAATTGGTGTGAATTCTTTAATACTACAAGGGAAATGTGATATTTGGGTTTGTGTTTTACAGTTTATAGCAGAGTTAAGATTATTAGGTGTGTTAATGTTTGCGGTTATATAAGAAATTTTATGTATTTGTGAATTTGGTAAGTAACTGATTTGACTTTGAAACTCAAAGGTGAAAGAAACATGGTTGACTTGACTGTTGGCATTGTTGGTAATCCTGATTTGCAGTAAAATACACTTTGAGCTTTTTTTGACCCGTTTAATATGTTATCCTTTTAGTGAATTTTCTTTTCGAGTTGTCACACGATTAAATCATATGGTCAAATTGTTAAGGGTCTTGATGATTTAAGATGCTAATTGTGTGCCGTCTATTAGCTAATTATTTGTAATTTATGTTAACAGTGTTTATATGTTAATAGATGTTGACCAAAAGTCATACAGATGTTGACGAATAGTGAAACAGATGTTGACCTTAAGCAGATGTTTGGTTTCAGGCCAAATATCTCTTTATGGGCAAACATCTGTTAAGTTCAAACATTTTTTTAAGGCCAAACATCTGTTTATTGCCAAACATCTGTTTATAGCCAAACATTTGTTTAAGGTCAAACATCTGTTTAAGTCCAAACAATTGATATAGAACGCCAAACATCTGTTTAAGCCCCAACATCTATTTAAGTCTAAACAGATGTTAAACATCTGTTCAAAACACTGTTCAATCTAACATGGGTTTCCATCCAACTGTTGACTAAAAGTCAAACAGATTTTCAAACCACTGATTGAGTTATTCAAATTTCTGTTGAATACTAAATGAGATGTTGACCAAAACTCAAACTGGTGTTGACCAAAAGTCAAACAGATGTTGTCGAAAAACTAAATGGGATGATCCGACCCGGTTACAAGGGATATTTTTAAACCTTCTAACTTTTTAAAGATCCTCACAAAATCTCGGTTTGTTTCTCTCTCCACGTTTCTTTCTACACTTTCTCCAAGAAACTCTGTTATCTTCTTCGATTTCTTCCGATCTTCATCAATATCATCTTATATAATAATAAAGGTATTGTTAAATAAACTGATTTGTTTTGTATTTTTTGATGTTTATTCTTTTAGTTTTGAATTCCATAGCTGATTATGGTTCTTGCTATTTTAATGAACAAGTTGTAATCGACGGTGGTGTATTCATGTATCTCCCTATTTTTTTCAATCCATTGTTGGTTATGATTGCGTTTATTATTGCGGCTTATACTGGAACAACTTCTGATAGTCCTAATCTTTTTGTATATCCGATTACTATGTAGTTATTATGCATGTTATGATAGACATATATGATTCTAAAAAAAGTGATCTGCATTTCGTGTATCTACCATTTGTCTTATCCATTGTTGATTTTATTGGATTTCACTTTGCTCATGTATTTATCTTATTCTGATTTATGATATAAAATTTCGATCTTTACTGTTGTATTCTCATTTGTATTTGTAAAGTTATTTATAATGTTGTTGATGTGATTCTGATGTATGATATAAAATTTCAATCTTTACTAATGTATTGTCACGTTTATTTGTAAAGTTGTTTATAAAGTTGTTCATGTAATGATGTTATTCTGAAGTATAATATAAATTTTCGATTTTAACTGATATATTCTCATATGTATTTGAAAAGTTGAACTTATTTTGATTAGTACTTGGTATACTGTTTTTAAGTTTTTGTTTGGAATAGACACAAGTCACTATCCTGTTTTTCTATACAATTTATTCAGCTGATGATCCTCAATGTCTATTTGTGATACTTAATCGGAAAAGTAGCATTTTAGTTTTAATTATATGATTTGCTGTAAAAATATATATATATATTTCGATATGATAAGAAATTACATGTATTCCCACCTTTTCGATGTTGTCTATTGTTATTTTGATATATATCAGTTGTATCATCTTTTATTTACAAGTATTGCATACCTTAATGGATTGTATTCATTTGTTTCTTAATGTTATTGATTTTGATTCTATATGTTTGATACTGTTACAGTTTTATGTGAGAATGATTTATGGATTTCCGTGTTACCTTGAAGACAGTAAAAGGAAATGTTTGGTTAGTAATTTTATCTGATCTTAGTTTAACACTTAATTTTAATTTTTTGGTATGATATTTAGCAATAAAAGTGTTTCTTTTATTTATGCTTAGATTTTGCCAAAACAGTATCAAAATTGGATTCAACAGTTTAATTATCCAACTGGAAATACAAACATCCGGACCACAACTGGAAATGTTTTTAAAATCAAGATCTATCCTTTAAGCAATGGCAAATATTATTTCTATAATGGCTGGTGTCAGTTGGTAGACAGTTTGAAAATACCTTCAGATTCATGGTTGATATTTCATTATGAAGAAGCATTAGAAAGTTTCAGAATATTGTATTTTTATCAAGACATTGCTCTTGCTCCTTGTGAAGAATTTTACTACAAACCATCTGGTAACGAAGATTATGTGGTATGTAACTTCGAATATTATTCATCATGTAATTTTTTTAGAGATACAGTTGTTTAAGTGTTGTTTTTTATTTGTTTACTTAATTTTCTGATATATTTTTACTAATGTACTATATAATGTGTTTTATTCTGATTGTAGAGTATTAATCGTTCTTTTGTTCATCACAAGATGTTAAACACTATTCCTTCATATCTGGTTCTTATTAAAGGATTTGAAAACCAGAAATGATCTGTAGGGGTGGAAGATATCAACAATGAACCTTACATAACTACCGGATGGAAGGAGATAAAGAATGAGTTGTCATTAACTTCTGATCATCTCATTGTCTTTGAGATGATAGATCTTCAGACTTTTCATATCACGGTTTTCAATTGTGCTACCTGTGATTTAGTGCTTCCACCGGAGGTTTGTGTTGTTGTTAAAGAAAAGGTGATAGAAGAGATTGTCTTGAGTTCAGATACTGAAGCTGTACAGGACATCGTTAATATCAATGAAGGTGGTATGGTTGTTATGAATGAAGATAATCAGATTGTACCTATTTCTTTCCGTGTGGTCGGTCATTTTCTAAGTTTGTGATGATGAGTTTACTAATATAATACTTTAGTCAGATTTTAAAGATGTGTTAATTATTTGTTTATTGAATTGTTCATTGTTTGTTACAGCGCCTTTTTAAAAAATAGGCTGAAGATCTTGGACTGAATCGTAAGATGGGTTTGAAGATTGTGGACGTGGTAGGTGATGTTTGGAATGTTAAAGCTGCTATAGGTTCATCTCAAGGTCAACCAAGATATTATCTGCAAGGAATGAGAAAGTTTGTGAGAGACAAAGGCATGGCTCCAGGTCAAGAATTTACACTTAACTTTGTGAAAGGTAAAAAGCTTTTTATGTTCGGATGAATGTTCATGGGTTGAAGAAGGCAAATGCAGAAGGATACATTGAACCAAGTTTTGGGTTGTAGTTCTTTGCTTTTTGAAACTGATACTAGACTTGTTTGTTTAGTTTTGAAGTTGTGATTCTAAAACTATATATGTACATGTAAATTATTAGGTCCATGTATAACGGAAACAATGTGGAGATGTAAGCTAAAGACAGTATACTCGGTTTGACTTTTGGTCAACATCTGATTGATTTTTGGTCAACATCTCATTTAGTATTCAACAGACGTTTGAATAACTCAAACAGTGGTTTTAACATCTGTTTGACTTTAGGTCAACAGTTCATGGAAACCCATGTTAGCTTGAACAGTGTTTTGAAGAAGAAAATAGTCCTAAAATATAAGAAGTCAGTGGATCTGGTTGAACATCTGTTTCACTTTTGGTTAACAACTGTTTGACTTTTGGTCAACATCTGTTTGCTCGATCAGATTGGGTGTTAAAGTATAGTTCTTTAAGTCATTGTTTTGTTTTCTTGAATTCTATGTAATTTTGTTAAGAAGTACAAGAACAAACATTTTTACAAAATCCCAAATCACTCGATCATGTAAGTGCATTGAAGTAAAATTGGAAATGATGTTATTCATGTGGCCCTATTGTGCTTTTGTTTGACCTCTAATAAGGGTTTATGATCTAATCATGTGATGTGAAGACATTGTTGTTGAATCCAATGAGATGTTTGACGTAATGAGGTCGTATTAATAATAAGTAATAATTGATATAACTAAGTTTCCCGAGCCCGGGAAGCAATCCCGGGTAAAAATCTAGTATATATATATATAATATATATATATATACGTAAAAAATTAATAGGGTATATCCATACAAACACCAATATAGACCCACTTACAAAACTATTCTTTTGGTTTAGATTAGTTACTAGCCCATTGGCATTAGATTTAGACCTTTATTGTATATTTCGTTAAGGCCTAAGGGCACGTTTTTTCGAGCTCAAACATAGAACACGAATTCTCAGGGTCGGCCCTTGTAAGACCCTAATACGTATTTGACTAAAAGTCGCAGCGGAAATTCATGTTATAAAATTTCTTTCATTATAAATACCTTAACTTACTTAAAATTTAACCTTAACATAACTCTTTCACATAAATCCATCAATCGACTTATTTACTAAGTAAAAACATAGCTTATGTTTACTACATTATATACATCAACGTTCCCGTACAATCTCACTAGTGACTCGATCCTCGATCTCTAACCCTAGATGATCCTCATGACTCGTACTACTTGCGCTCACCACATAAAATTCATAACATTAGTACGCATTATAAACATACAAGATTTATTCACGTTTACTTTTCGTTCCGTTAACTCTTTACATCCCAGCTTTCCATCTGATCATACAATCCGTGGTGAGACTTTCTCGTTGTACCTGCGTTACACTTCGTTCACAAGGCACGCTATTATTATCGTCAATACTCAATTTCATTGAATACATGCGTATATAGTTTCATACATACTTACATATATGCATACGTTCGCACATAACCACTTGCATACATGTACATACACATACTGCCTACATACACACCTACATACATACATACATATATTCATATCTTCGCGCGTACCTATATACGTGCATACGCTCACATATATCTACTTGCATACATACAAACATACATTCAATCATACATACAACTTATAATCATACATACATACATACATACCTTCATACATATCTACATCTCCTAAAACATAAATAAGTTGATCATACTTAGTTTACAGGCGTTTAAAAAACGCATTTAAACGGGTTCATGGAACAAAACAACCAAAATAAACAATTTTCGGAATCAGGGGGGCTAGACGCCCCACCTAGCCCCTTTTTTGACAGCAAGTGGCTTAATTGCTGCTGCAAAATTCCCAGCCAACCCACGTTTCACGAAAACGGATATAATTTACCCGATTCTTTTTCCTACACGATCGTAAGTTAATTCTCTATCACATGGAGTTAACATCTGACATCCGGATTAACAAAAACTTTTAAGCTATCGACTTATTACCTTTTTACAAAGTTTTGACCCGTTCATGCATTTATCAAAATTATCTGATTATTTGACCTCGATTCCTCATGAACCTTATAATTTCAACGTTTTTTATCATAAAGGATTGAGTTCTTGGATGTCTTGCATCCTCTTAACACATTTTCGCTCAAAAGCTTATTTTGA